>NC_057716.1:51080157-51161246 GCF_004010195.1 Chiloscyllium plagiosum | reverse complement strand
AATTTCAGTTACATCACACTGCAAATTTTTGCTATAAATTCTGTGTTACGATCGAGCCTTCCACAATCACCTGATGAAGGAGCGTCGCCCCGAAAGCTAGTGTGTTTCCAATTAAAGCTGTTGGACTATAACCTGGTGTTGTGTGATTTTTAACTTTGTACACCCCAGTCCAACACCGGCATCTCCGAATCATGATTACTTTCCCTGGAGAGGGTAACATGGAGAGTATACAGTAGACATATCAAATTGCCACAGAAATTTCACCAACAATATCTCTGCTAAAATGTATTAATCCATCCGCAGGAGAGGTACTTGAATATCAATGTCCTCACTCAAGTCAATATCCCCAGTGCTGAGACATTGGCTTTAATCAATCAGCTACATTGGGCAGACAATATCATTTATATTAAGCACAGAAAATGCTGGAGAAATTTAGGTCTAGCAGCATCTGTGGATAAAGAAACAAAGTTAATGTTTTCAGTCCAATAAGACTCTTCTTCAGACCTCTTAACAGATGCCTCCAGACCAGCTGAATTTCTCCAGCATTTCCTGTACTCATCTCAGATTTCCAGCATCCAGAGTATTTTGTTTTTAGATTAGATTCCCTACAGTATGGAAACAGGGCCTTTGGCCCAACAAGTCCACACATCGACCCTCCGAACAACATCCCACCCAGACCCATTTTCCTACCCTATATTTACCCCTGACTAATGCATCTGACACTATGGGCAATTTAGCATGGCCAATTCACCTAACCAGCACATCTTTGGATTGTGGGAGGAAACTGGAGCACCCAGAGGAAACCCGGAGGCAGACACGGGAAAAATGTGCAAACTCCATATAGCCACCCGAGGTGGGAACCGAACCCGGGTCCCTGGTGCTGTGAGGCAGCAGTGCTAACCACTGAGCCACCATGCCACCCTGTTTGCTTACCTGACAAAAATTTCAAAACAAGTTCCCTATTCTGAGTTAAGTGGTTATCAGGAGGACAGAGAAAAAGCATCATGGCCATTCTCCATGTCTCCCTGAAAAAATGCAACATTCCCACCAACAATTAGGGATCTTTTGCCCAAGATCGCACACAAAGGAAAAGAAACATCCATGAAGATGCTAATCATCTCGATTGTCTCTGATTGGCTGAATGGAGGCTAATGCATGTAGTAGAAGGAACATGCAAAACCTAAGCATCCCATCCATCCCATGGTTCTTCAAAGACCACCTGCCCCTGCCTGTCTGTGACAGTGTGTGGGGATCCAGTATCGGCCCATTTAGTCATCATAGGACCGACAACTTTAGGACTGAGAAATGTCAAACTTAGTTTCATGGCACTGCCTCAAAAAAGGTAAACATAATTGTTATCCTTCATACTTCTTTAGAACACTGCTAAATGTTCAGTATATCAAAGTGATGAATGAAATAAGTTGTGATAGGTAAAAAAAAATGCGGTGCAGTAATCTGCTGCTAATAATAATTACCACTCATTTTGGATACAATATACTGTTCCTTAACATCCACTTTCTGCTGTTTCTCAGAAGACTTTTTTGACTCCGGTTTGGTAAACCTCTTCAGTTCATTATTTGGTGATGCAATCTGTTCTGAAAGAAAAATGAAACATACCTGTGAACAAAATTTTTTAATTCAAGTAGTGTTTTGCTGTGTTGATGATTGAATGTGTTTTACTCTAAACATACTGTTTAAATATTAATTTCTTATTTGCCCTCCTGTAACTCAAATTGTACATAAAGCAAAATATTGTTATGATGCATTATAAACTAATCATGTTATTGGGGCAAACGAGATGCACCTGGAGAAGGATATAACAAAAATGTTAACATTTTTGAGATAATTGTAAAAGTATTGATTTTATATATATTTTAATTTTATGAATGTTTCCAAAGTTTTTTTAATCAACCTGTTCGGATTCATTATGACATGGCTGGGTCAGGTGGGACATGAACCCAGACCTTCTGGCCCAGAGGTAGGGGCACTACTACTGCACCACAAGAGCCAGACCAAAGAATTAATACTGCTGTTGAGCATGAGTTAAAATAACTTTTCAATGCATTTTCAATTTGCAATGTAAATAAAATAATGTCTTGATATATGTTCTTAATTTTATTTGACAGTCTGTAACGATACATGTACTCACGATCTGGACTGATACATTAATGTAATAATGAGGATGCATTACTCTGCTGGAAATTATTTCTTTTGCATGTGGTGTTAAATCATTAAACATCACATGACAAAACTCAAAAAAGAGCAACATTTCTCTTAATTGATCATAATTCTGTAGGTGCAGAAAATCTTTTGCAGGACTTTTCACTACAGCTGATTGATTACCTGATATGTACTCTGAGGAGGCAAACAAAAATGCATATGTAAGAATTGCAACCATAATAACTTAAACAAGAACACATAATACCCAGGATCAATCTTGACATAAAAATATTACACTGAGACAGTGTAATATTGTAAAATTCTCCCTCCATAGGCATTTACTTATCTCTAAGCCAAGGAAAACTTCTCCAAATCTCTTGAAGTTCAAAACAGGTTGTTGTGATTATGTCTATAAGACCATAAGATATAGGATCAGAATTAGGCCACTTGGTTCATTATTCAATTATGATTAATATACTTCACAATCCCATTCTCCTGAATTCTTCCCGTAACTCTCTGGTGGTGGGGTCTGGTTGTAGGCGGTGGAAATGGTGGAGGATAATGCAATGTATCTAGAAATTAGTGGGGTGGAAGGTCGGGACCGGGGTGGGGGGGGGTGTTCTATCCCTGTTGGGACTAGAGGGGTAAGGTTCAAGGGTGGAGGTGTGGAAAGTGGAGGAGTTGTGCTGGAGGGCATTGTTGATCATGTGGGAGAGGAAACTGCAGTCCTTGAAATAGGCCATCTGAGATGTCCTAGAGTGGCATAGCTTTTCCTGGGAGCAGACCCAACCGCAACAAGGATAGAACGCCCCCGGTCCTCACCTTCCACCCCACTAATCTCAGGATATAGCGCATTATCCTCCACCATTTCCACAATCAGACCCCACCACCAGAGATATATTTCCCTTCCCATCCCTATCTGCGTTCTGTAGAGACCACTCCCTCCACGACTTCCTTGTTAGATCCATGCTGCCCACCAATCCATCCTCCACACCCGCCGCCTTCCCTTGCCGCTGTAAGAGGTCTAAAACCTGCGCCCACACCTCCCCCCTCACCTCCATCCAAGGCCCCAAAGGATCTTTTCACATCCAGCAGAAATATTCCTGCACATCCACCCACCTCATCTACTGTGTCCATTGCTCTCGATGTGTTCTCCTTTACATTAGGGAGACAGGATGCCAACTCACAGAGAGTTTCAGGGAACATCTCTGGGACACAAGAACCAAACAACCCCACCATCCTGTGGCCGACCATTTCAACTCCACATGCCACTTTTCCCCAAGGACATACAGGTCCTGGGCCTCCTCCACCACCAAATCCAAGCCACTGAAGAACGCCTCATCTTTTGCCTTGGGATCCTTCAACCACACAGCATCAACATCAAATTCACGGATTTCCAAATATTCCCTCCACCACCTCATCCCAGATCCAACCCTCCAACTCGGCACCACCCTCTTGACCTGTCCATCTTCCTTCCCACCTATCCACTCCATCTTCCCCATCAATCTATCACAATTACCCAGGCAAAAGTGATGACTGCAGATGCTGGAAATCAGAGTCTAGGTTAGAGTCGTGCCGGAAAATAATGCAGGTCAAGCAGCATCCGAGGAGCTTCATCAGGAATTTTCCTGCTCTTCGGATGCTGCCTGACCTGCTGTGCTTTTCCAGCACCACTCTAATCTAATCTATCAGAATTACCCTCTACCTGCATCTACCTATTGCCTTCCCAGCTACTTTCCCTCAGCCCACCCCACACCCTCCTATTTATCTCTCCGCCCTTTTCCCCCTCCATAATCTTGATGAAGGGCTTACGTCTGAAACGTTGACTCTCCTGTTCCTTGGATGCTGCCTGACCTGCTGCGCTTTTTCAGCACCACACATTTCAACTCTGACTTTCCAGAATCTGCAGTCCTCATGTCCACACAGATTCTATACCTACTGACCTTATAATTGCTTCTTTCTTTCAATTTAATTTCATTTCTTGCCAAGAAGACAACCCCGTTCCCCTGCCCATCTGCCTATCCTTTTAATTGGATGGGTAACCTCGGATACTTCATTCCAAGCTCTGATCCTGTTGCAGCCGGGTCATTAATAGATCTGACTTCAAGTGTTAACCTCTTTACTTCGGCAACAAGGAATTCAAGTAACAGCATCAACAGAATACCACAGAGACTTGTTGTGGCATTCTTCTTATTAATTTTCTTTTTCCTATCTGTACTATTGATAATCTTGACATTTGTAATTGTTTGTTATCAATTTTGTCCATTTATCTCTGAAGAAATCAGAAATTAAACAGAAATTGCAGGAGAAACTCAGCTGGCAGCATGTGTGGACAGAAAGAAGAGTTGACATTTCAGGTCCAGTAACCCTTCTTCAGTAACCAGATGTCAGGTCAAACATTGCCAAGGAAACTGCCTGCTGTTTCCCAGCTACCATTCTACCGTCTGTTCAGTTGATAGCTCAATACTCCTCCATGTTGAACATCAACTGGATGTAGTATTGAAGTGCCAAGGATAACGAATATACTATATACTTAATATGCATCACTGATCATAGCTTGGTAGCCATCACTACTGACTGAGCCGGCTGAATCCTAAAGGAAATAGCTGTTCGGCTGGGTCAACAGCAAATGGTGAGGGATCACACAAGGAAAAAATTTATCTGACCTATTCGTCATTCATTACAGTAATGAAAGGAATGATCATTGCAAAGTCCTTATGGAGGCAAAATCTCGTATTCACATTGATATTGTTCACACTGTGTTGTGTGCAAATAACTAGCACACATATCGTATAGATTTTGAACAGATCTAACAATTCAAAACAATTCAAAACTGAGAAATCATGAGACAATGTAAGCCATCAACAACAGCAGAATTTTATTTAACTACAATCTGTACAAGAAGGGGAAAGCTCTCAGTGCGTTAGAATTAAACTTCGCATAAAGGAAGATGTTCTTGTGGTGGAGTTCATTCATCTCAGCCCCTGGACAGGAGTTACTCAGGATACAGTCCTACACCCAACCATTTTCAGTTGCTTCATTATTGGCCTTCACTCTGTCACAAGTGAAGATGTAAGAAGTTTTCTGATGATTGAACAATGTTCAGTACCATTCATGACTTCTTAGACAGTGAAGCAGCCCATATCCATATGCAACAAGACCTGGTCAACAGCCATACAATGTAAGTGACAAGTAATGTAAGTGCCACACAAGTGCCAAGCAATGATTATATCCAGCATGAGAAAAATTAACTGTCTCCACTTGAAATTCAATGGTATCAGCATCACTGAACCACTCCTCCCTCTCCTGTGCACCCCACCGCACCCCCACCCCCACCCCCCCAATCCTCCCATTATCAACATCCTAGAGATTAGGACAGTCTATTGAAACTGAACTAGAACAGTCTTATAAACGCTCGAGCTACAAGAACAGGTCAGTGGCTGAGAGTTCTGTGGTGACTAACCCCCTTCCTGATTTCATAAAGCCTGTCTACCAATTTACTAGGCACAAATCAGGATTGTGATAGAAAAAGTACAGTTCCAAATATACTCCAGAAGCTTGACTGACAGCCCATTAACCACCCAAAAATTCCACTCCTCATTGTGGCAGGAGCATATGCCACCCTCAAAATGTACGGCAGCAACTCACCAAGTAACAGGAACTTCCAAATCTGTGACTACTGTTTCACTGTTAATGGGTAAACGTCCTGGAACACTCTTCCTACAGCACCATAACTATAACTATACTCCACAGATTGCTGTAATTCAATGCAGCTCATAATGACTCTCCCAAGGCAAATAAGGGATGGGCAATAAATGCCAGCCCAGCCAACGAGGCTCTCATCAGTGAATGAATGTATTAAAAAATCCTTTAACCTATTTAAGCCAAAAGCTTGACTATGGGTCTACTTAAACTTGAACTATACAAATTCAAAAGGGTTAAATGAGCTATATTAATCGACAGTTCACTGGCCACACTGGAGTCATGCCTTTTGGTCATGACAAGGATCAGCGTGGCATCTCAGTATTTTGTAAAGCATCAACAGTTTTTCAATTGTTAACACAAATGAACTCTGACCAGCTGAGGAACACCAGCTGGCAAAATGTAGCTGTTAATGTAGTTGGTCTAATACACTGCCAATCATTCAAACCTTGTACTTAGTTAACAAACATGAATGCCCAAACTCTGGTTATTTCATACTTTTCTGCTGAGATGAGTTTCAAGATCAAAAATCTAGTTATAAATTCTTGAACTGAGGTTGGCAAAAGCCAGTTATAAAAAATTTAAGAAAATGCACTGAAAACATTGGGGTAACTAAGAATCACAGTGGACCTAAAGTTAAGAGAAAGAGCATTTTTGGGATCAAGATGTGAGGAAAGTGATTGGGTGAAAGAGTAAAAGTCATGAATAAATGTCCAAAACCTGGCAGCAAGTGTCAACTTGAAAAACATTACTTTTAAAATCATTATAAAATTTTGAGGGGGAGAAATAAGGTGAGTAGCAAATGTCTTTTCCTCAGGGTAGGGGAGTCCACAGCTAGACAGCATAGTTTTACGTGCAAGTGGAAAGATTTAAAAGGAACCTGAGGGGCAACTTCTTCACACAGAGGGTGGTGCGTAAATGGAACAAGCTGCCAGAGGAAGTGGCAGAGGCAAGTACAATTACAACATTTAAAAGACATTCGGACAGGTACAAGAATAGGAAAGGTTTACAGGGTTAAGGGCAAAACACAGACAAATAGGAGTAGTTAGGTTTAGGAAACATGTTGACATGGACGAGTTGGGCAGAAGAGCATATTTCCATGCTATATGACTCGATACAGAGAATATGTTACCCAACAAGACTTTAGTAAACTAAAATCATGTGGCATGACTGTATGACCCTACAACTTGGAATCTGCAATCCTCGTAGAGATTGCCAGGAAGCCACATCATTATTGGGAACAGAAGAACTGGCATTATTAGTCAAAACACGAATAAAACAATGAAAAAAGTACATTTTAAGAGTTAGGAACAATAGTAGATTATATTTTTTCTATTTCAATTAATATTTCAAATCATCTGAAAAGTTTGTAATTACTCAAATTCATTTTTCCAATAATAAAAAGTGAATGGCAGAATAAATACATTTATAAAACACTGTCCAGCATTCAGTATAGCAAGTGAACTGGTAAAACTAAGAATTAGCAAGTGACAAAAAATATTATGCGGTGGATTTTATAGGGGCCAGATTACTACATCCCACTTCCACCATCCTTGAGCTGGATGTTAGCTAGCACACCATTGGCAGGAAATCTAACTACCATACAGCGATGTGAGCTGTAGGAATGGGGGTGCTCCAATTGGATCAGAATGGAACTTCTGACTTGCAACAGGAAATCCCAGTCTAGAGACATGGCGTCCAATTTGATCAGAAAGCAACAGTGGTCACTGCTGGAATTTCAAGTCGGTGTTCCTGGGAGACCCTCGTGAGAGTTGAACGAGTGGAGGTTGAGGGTAGGGTGTAGTGTTACAGAGAGTGCAGAGAGGCAAAAGGGGTGGAAACCACCTTCAGTGGTGATCTGTGCCCATTCAGGTCAGGGACCCACCCTAAAGGAGGTAAACACTTCCTGCTCATCAGTGGTCTGTGCTTTGAAATTTGCCGAGGTGGTCACCTTCCTTTCACCATTAGAAAACCTTACAGCAGAGGCAGAATGAGGCCCTTAACTGGCAGCTAATTATCCATGTAAGGGCCACACCAGGCTTCGGGTAGGTCAAATACCTAACACTTTACCTGTCTCCTCCTTTATTTTACATACTCCACTCATACATCGATTGGCTGACATAAAATGTACCTATGCATGATGTAACTCACTGCAAATATACTATTCATTTTGAATTAAACATGCTGTTTCTTAAACAAAAACAGAAATCATTGGAGAAATTCAGCAGGTCTGGAAGCATCTGTGGAGAGAAAACAAAATTAATGTTTAAAGCCCAGTGACCCTCCTCAGTACTGACAGTAGTTCGGAAAAGTGTGTGTGTGTGTGTAAGAAGTGTGGAGATAGACAGACATGGAGCCCAGAGAGAGAGAGAAAACGACTGTTAGGAACATAAAGGGACAGATGGCAGTACCCTCAGGAGATAGGCAAGCTGATAATGGGACCATAAGTAGGTGTAAATGGGTTTGGTTGAAAGCAGCCCATGTCATGACAAGGCGAGGGTGTGGACATGAGTAAAGCACATGGAAGAAGGTATTCAGGTTCTAAAATTATTGAACATGATATTGAGTATTAAGACATGCTCTTTCTTACTATCCATATTATGCTGTTTCTCAGTAGATCCTTTTGACTCCGGTTTTGCTAATTTCTTCAGTCCACTATTTGATGATGGAGTGTATTCTGAAAATAAAATAAAGTTTAAATCAGTAAAAATAAATAGCAAATACCTTTGCTGCATTTATTTTGCCTTCCTCCAACTCACCACCTTGCTGAACCTGGATTTCTAATTAGTCTTTCTCTTTTCTAAATGAGCTGCATAGGAAATACCATTGTGGTGTAAATGGAAGCAATGAGATATTGTGAAGGAAGTTCAACTGTGAAATTAGACTAGAACACAACTTTGTAACAAAATTCTTTATAATTATTGAAAACATGAAGTATTTTGTCACACTGCTTTAAAAAAAGCTTTGTGCAAAGATGTCTTAGAAACATTATTATGACTGAACTGTGAAAAAGTAATTTTTTAAAACAACTCATGTTTATACAACAACTTGGAAAACACATTCAGGTGCTTCACAGGTAGACAGGCAGGAGGCTGGAAGAACACAGCAAGCCAGGCAGCATCACGAGGTGGAGAAGTTAACATTTCGGGTGTAACCCTTCTCACACAAGTACTATAACACAAAATAACATGGGGACTAACTGGCAGGAGTAGGGGACTGGTGGTTCAGCAGCATTAGGAGCTCTGCAAATGTCATTTCAATATTTCAAATTAAATGCAGGTAGTCAGAGGCTCATTCTAAACTTCATTGGGTGCTTAACTACTATATAAGTGCAAATCCTTTTTCATTTATAACCTAATTGTGAAGTATCTTTTTATAATTTGCTAATGGATATGAGCATTGCTGACAAAGTCAACAATAATTGGCCTTCACTAATTGCCCCTGAGAAGACGGTGATGAGTCATGTTCTTGAATCGCTGCAGGACATGTAATTCCACAGTATTGGCACAGTGATATTGAAGGTTCTATAGCTGCATGTCCAGATGGCATGTGAACATGAACAGCTGATTTTGCTCCTTGCTTTTTCCATTAGCTAAAAACAATGTAGCACATTGGAATTACAGGCAGTCCAAAAACATTCAAACTAGGTGGAAATGTAGTTGGAGAAGGATCCAAGAAGGCTTCAAGAAGACTTGGACAGATTAAGTGAATGTCCTATAGCACGGCAGACAGAACATGTTCCAAACAAATGTGAAATTATTCTCTTTTGTAGAAAAAAGACAGAGGCAGGGTATATCCTAAATTAGATTAGATTAGATTCCCTACATTGTGGCCAATTGGCTCAACAAGTCCACACCGACCCTCCATAGAGCAATCCTTCCGGACCCATTTCCCTCTGATTAATACACCTAACACTATGGGCAATTTAGAGTCAAGATTAGAGTGGTCAGGAATAATGAAGGGCTTTTGCCCGGAACGTCGATTTTCCTGCTCCTTGGATGCTGCCTGACCTGCTGTGCTTTACCAGCACCACTCTTAATCTTGAATCTAATCTCCACTTCTGCCTACTATGGTCAATTTAGTCTGGCCAATTCACCTGACCTGCACATCTTTCGATAGTGAGAGGTTGGGAAATGCAGCTGTCCAAATGGATCTAGGCTTCCACAAATCGCTAAATTCATTAGATGGGGATTTGAGTAGAGAGTACAGCTGTCTTGTTGCTGATGTACAGAGTCTAGGTGACACCTCATCTGAAGTACTATATCCAGTTTTGATCTCCATATTTAAGCACGGATATATATGCAACACAGTCAGTTCATCCTATTAATCACTAGCATGGTAGGATTATCTTATGCAGAGACATTGAGGCGACAGGATCCATATTCTCTAGAATTTCGAAGAATGAGAGCTGATCTCATTGAAACTTATTAAATTCTTACAGGGATGACAGGGTGCACATAGATAGGATTCCCCCTAAATCTCCCCTCCCCCACCTCATCCCAGATGTAACCCTCCAACTTGGAACTTCCCTCTTGACCTGTCCCACGTGTCCAGCTTCCTTTCCTCCTAACCGTTTCATCCTTCCTACCGACCTATCAAATTCACCCTGCATCAGCATCTACCTATTGCCTTCCCAGCTATCTTTCCCCCATCTCCACCCCCACCCTCCTATTTATTTCTCAGCCCTCTTCTCCCCCCACATTCCTGATAAAGGGCTTATGCCCAAAATGGCGACTGTCCTGCTCCTCAGATGCTGTGCTTTTCCAGTGCCGCACTTTTCAACTCTGACTCTCAAGCAGCTGCAGCTCTCACTTTCTCACTTTCTGCTGATCCCCCTAGCTGATGATTCTAGAACTAGCATGAAAATCACAGAAGGGACATTTAAGACTGAAATGAGGAAAAATTTTTGGAATTTTTCACCCCAGACAGCTATGGAAGCTTAATTAGGCAGTAAATTCAAGGTAGAAGTCGATAGGTTTCTGGAGATTAATGACATTCAGCGACATGGAGATTTTGCAGGAAAGTGACAATGAAGAGATGACCAGTCAGATCTGGAATTCCAGGCAGACTCGATGGACTGAATGATTTACTCCTGTTCCTAAGTAAATAATGCTGGATCCAGCAAACAATGCAAGGTGCTGTTGGTTTCGCTGCACTATGCATAGCTCTGCTATAGGCGTGAAAGACACTTAACAACTCAATATGCAGTGGCTTCATAAATATCTTCTGTCTTTTACACTCTGGAGTGTGCGGCAAATATGACTGCTTCAACAAAGTTTTGTGACATCTCTTGCTAGTGCTGAGGGAGTGAATAGGGATGCAAGAGAATCTATCCCTATATGTTTTGATATGGTTTCTGCCCCTTCTATACACACAGGAATCGATGGTAATGGCACCTGCCTCAACTGATGTTGACAGCCAAACCGATGTTAGTTGTAAAACTGCCCATTATCAATTTGCAGAATACTACATTAATCTACAATTCTGATATCAATTCCTATTTACAATTGTTGTGGTTTGAAATAGTAGAAATAGCAGATGATGTCTTATGAACAATGTTCCAAAAGCAGAGATCAATCTATACCAATGACTTGAGCATTATCTCAATTTCAAAAAGCAATAAGAAAAAGTATACAAAGTAAATGGAAACTGATCCAATCCCTGTACTGTAGTGATACAGAAATCTGACAGTGTTTGCTCCAAGCAGAGATCCTATTATTGTACTGGGACCCCTTGGTTAATGGCAGCCTCCTTGACTTCACCTCACTTGGACATTGAGCCGTGGACATTTGGTTGAAGCACATGCAATTTGTTTGCTGTGTACATTGCTGCCATATGATCTATGTGAGACTGGCATAGCACGGTGCTATATAGCAACATATCCACCTCCTTGACTGATGATTGCTGACAACATGACAAGCTTTATGTCTGTGCTAAAAGGTAAGGCAATACAGAAATACTATGAGCCTTTAAACTCTGAAAGACAAAGTTCAAAAAGGCTAGGTAAGATCAGACAAAGTTGCTGTGAGCACTGAAAAGATATAAAATGAATGATCACGATGAGAACAAGCAAAAAGCTCTCAGATGCACCCCCTATTAGAATCCATGATTTGGGTGTTTGTCCCTGCATGCAATGTATTCTGGCAGCAGCATTACAATGAAAGATGCCAGTGTATTAGATTTGCAGAATCCCCTTGCAAGTGGTTTGGACATGTGCCATGAGGTTGCAATGTTGCTGATATGAGTCCAATGCCGACCTCCGTAGTAGGGCTGCTTGTGCATGCTACATATGGAGTGTGCCATGAGATGTTAGTACCTGGTGTCCAAGATGACAATCTCGAAGATGAAGAATTAAGTTCCCTCGGACTTTCATGTCAGAAATTGTTGCCATCTAGTTTCAATCCAGGGGTGGAAGAACATAAGAACATAAGAAATAGAGTAGGAGAAGACCATCTGGCCCCTCGAACCAGCTCTGCCATTCAACAAGATTATGGTTGATCTTTTTGTGGACTCAGCTCCACTTACCCATCTGCTCACCCTAACCTTTAATTCCTTTACTGTTCAAAAAGCTATCAATCTTTGCCTTGAAAACATTCAAAGAGGTAGCCTCAACTGTTTCAATGGGCAGGGAATTCCACAGATTCACAACCTTTGGGTGAAGAAGTTCCTTCTCAATTTAGTCTTAAATCTGCTCCCCCTTATTTTGAGGCTATGCCCCCTAGTTCTAGTTTCATCCATCGGTGGAAACAGCCTCCCTGATTCTATCTTATGTATTCCCTTCATAATTGTATTTATTTTTATAAGATCGCCTCTCATTCTTCTAAAGTCCAATGAGTACAATCCCAGGCTACTCAATACCTCCCCATAAGCCAACCGTCTCAACCCCATAATCAATCTAGTGAACATCTTCTTTACCTCCTCCAGTACCGGTACATCCTTTCTCAAGTAAGGAGACCAAAACTATACACAGTACTTCACCAGCATCCTATACAGCTGCAGCATAACCTCCCTAGTTTTAAACTCCATCCCTCTAGCAATGAAGGACAATATTCCATTTGCCTTCTTTTCTGCTGCACCTGCAAACCAATATTTTATGATTCATGCACGGGGACATCAAGCTACAATTTTTCACCATTTAAATAAAAGCTCATTTGTTATTATTCCTACAAAAATGGATGACCTCACATTTACCAACATTGTACTTCATCTGCCAGACCCTTGCCCACTCACTTAACTGATCTATACCCCTCTGCAGATTTTCAGAGTCTTCTTCACACTTTGCTCTACCACTCATCTTATGTCATCTGCAAACTCTGACACTCTACAATTGGTCCCTAACTCCAAATCATTTATATAAATTGTAAACAATTGCATTCCAACACTGATTCCTGAGGCACACCACCAGCCACTAATTGCCACCAAAAAAACACCCATTTCTCCTCACTCTTTGCTTTCTGTTAGTTAACCAATCTTTCATCCCTGCTAATTCCTGTAACACCACACATCTTTGGGGTGGCATAGTGACTCAGTGGTTAGCACTGCTGCCTAATAGAGCCAGCAACCCAGCTTTGATTCCTCCCTCGAGCAACTGTTTGTGCGGAGTTTGCAGGTTTTCCCCATGTTTGCGTGAGTTTCTGCCAGGTGCTTCGGTTTCCTCTCACAGTCCAAACATGTGCAAGTTAGGTGGATTGGCCATGCTAAATTGTCCAGAGTGTTCAGGGATGTGCAGGCTTAGATGGGTTAGCCAGAGGAAAATGTAGGTTACAGAGATAGTGGGGGGAGTGGGTCTGGTTGGGATGCTTTTTGGAGGGTCAGTATGGACCCATTAAGCCAACTGGCCTGTTTCCACACTGTAGGAATTCTATGGTTATCATATGCAGCAACATTTTGTGCAGCACCTTGTCGAATATCTTCTGGAAAATGATACACCATGTGCACTGGTTCCCCATTGTCCACTATGCTCATAATGTCCTCAAATAATTCCAGTAAATTAGTTAAACATGATCTACCTTTCATGAACCCATGCTGCATCTGACCAATGTCAGAATTACTATCCAGATGCCTCACGATTTCTTCCTTGATGGTAGGTTCAAGCATTTCTCCCACTACAGAAGTTAAGCTATGGAACCTATAGTTACCTGCTTTTTGTCTACCTCCTTTTTTAAACAGTTTGAATGGGAAACTGTATGTTAATGAGGTAAGATTTGATAATAACATGTAATTCCTGATGATTAGGTAATTCCTGATGAAGGGCTCTTGCCCAAAACATCGATTCTCCTGCTCCTCAGATACTGCCTGATCTGCTGTGCTCTTCCAGCACCCCACTCTCGACCCTGATCTCCAGCATTTGCAGTCCTCACTTTCTCCTCATAACATGGTAATGTTTAGTAATCATGCAAATAGGCCTCTTGCCACTCATTAGCACAAATTTTGCTTGGCTGTTCAATACTTGGTTGGAAAATGGGATATTTTGCTTTATATGTTAACTCCTGGTGGTCATCTCATTCAATTTTCCCAATTTCTTGCCAATGCCCAGGTCATTCAAGGCATAGGATGATCCTATCCATAGACTTTCTTTATGCAGTGATTTTGTTGATTGTTCTAGTTTAATAGTTCCCTTCTCAGTCCTCACTGTTTCCCCTTTATGTATCTCGACACTATTTTTCAAATAACTCATCACCAAATTACTCAATCAATTATACAAACAATTAACAAGCAGGGACAGTGCAACAATAAGAAAACAAGAGATCAGAAAGGAGAGATCTCATCATAGTGAGACATAGTCCAAGTGAGTATATAGTTTGGGGAATTTGGAATAGAATTGGTAAATCTTTCTTTTCTTTCTCCATTTTAAAAGATTAAACTTCAGTGGTCTGGTGAAAAGATTGATAATGTAGCTGACTGAGGGACAGTTATCAATCACCTTACGTCTGGATAGGGCCTTAGTAAATGTTTATTATCATTGAAATTTAACTAGTGTGAGTCAGCTGAGCTCACCTCAGCTCCATTTAAGAAAGAAACTGTTGAAAGCAAATGATCGGGAAGAAGAGATCAAATCCGGAATGAGACACAGCCCGAATGAGTAAATAGTTCAGAGAATTGGAAGCAACATGGGTATTTGGTGCAGAGGCGAAGAGGTGCTTTATTTTTAAGAATGTTTTTCATAGGATAACTTGAAGCCCAGTATCGGGGGCCCAGCACAAAATAGTGACTTTGCAGGTAAACCAGAAGTTCATTGGTTGGTGACAGCTACTAATTTGACTGTCTAATACAGGTTACTTTCAGATTGAAAGTAAATAGGGAAAATAATTACAGAATGCAAATTAAAAGACTGGTGCAATTTTTTTAAAAATTAAATAAAGAAACAAGCTATTAAAATAGTGATGTCAGGCCAGATGATGTATTGTAACTGAATGAGGTGGGAATTTGTGGCCACCATTGTGTTTTTTAGCAACCATAAACATAGCAAGTGTTGGTGCCTGAGGAACCCTGGCTCAAGTTGATGAGCTGCAGTCTGAACTTCAAACACTGCGATATATCAGGCAGGGGGTAAGATTACCTACAGTGCGGTAACAGGTCACTTGGCCTAACAAGTCGACACTGACCTTCCGAACAGTAACCCACCCAGACACATGCCCCTCCCCTATATTTACCCCATACTAATGCAATTTAGCATGGCCAATTCACCTAACCTGCGCATCTTTGGATTGTGAGAGGAAACCGAAGCACCTGGAGGAAACCCACACAGACACAGGGAGAATGTGGAAACTTCACACAAATAGTCGCTTGAAGCAGGAATAGAACCCAGGTTGCTGTCGCTATAAGGCAGTGGTGCTAACCACTGAGCTACCGTGCTGCTACAGTGCGGAAAGTTACCTGGACGCTGTGTTTTAGGAGGCAATCACACCCCTTAATATAAACTACCTCAAATTTAGTCAGTGGTCAGGGACAGGAGGGTGTGACTACACCAAGGTGGTAAAAACAATGACTGCAGATGCTGGAAACCAGATTCTGGATTAGTGGTGCTGGAAGAGCACAGCAGTTCAGGCAGCATCCAAGGAGCAGCGAAATCTAAAATCAACGAGGTAAAAACAATGACAAGGCAAGTCGAAGGATTTCAGGGAGTACAGCTAAAGGAGCCTCACCCCTTGAGACTGTCTAACAGGTTTGAGATTCTTGCTCCCTGTATGGATGAGAGTGGGCACTGTAGGGAGGATGAATAAACTGACTCCAACATTGTGGCACAGGGAGCCATTCAAGAGGGGAGAGAAAAGAGAAATGTAGTTGTTATTGGGGACAGTATAGTCAGGGAAATAGACATATTCTCTGTGGCTAGGATCAAGAGTTCTGAAGGCTGCGTTGCCTGCCTGGTGCCTGGATTCAGGTTATGTCATCTGGGCTGCAGAGGAACTCGGAGTTGGGGGGGAAAAGATCATGTTGTCATGGTCTATCTACGTATCAATGACACAGATAGGAAGAGGTAATAGATTCTGCTGAAGGAATATAAGCAGCTAAGGATTAAATTAGAAAGCAGAACCAAAAAGGTCATTATCTTTGGGTAACTACCTGAGCCATGAACAAATTGACACAGGGTCAACAAGATTAAAGAGATTAATGTGTGGCTCAAAGATTGCTGAGCAAGAAACTGGTTCAAATTCATGGGACATTGGCACCAATACTGAGGAAGAATGGAGCTGTTCAGACATTCCATCTGAAAATTAAAGAAAATGTTGAAGGCGGGAAGGGCTCAGCAGGGATTATTAAAGTTTCCAGAACAAATAATAGGATAGAAAGTATGGAAAGGATCCGGAATCAGGTAGCCAACGCAGGACTGAGGGTGTTCTACTTAAATGTGCACAGTGTACAAAACAAGGTAAATGGAACTTGTAGCACAGATTGAAATTGGCATGATGGTGTGGTTATCACAGAAACATGGCTACAAGGGAATCAGAGCTGAGAAGTAAATACCCAAGGATACTCATCCTATCAAAACGACAGGTAAATGGGCAGACAGGGCTGGGTTGCCTTGTTAGTAAGAAATGAAATTAAATAGATAGCAAGAAGTGATGTAGAGTCATAATATGTAGAATCTATATGGGTAGAGTTGAGGAACTGCAAAGGAGTAAGGACCCTTTGTGTACAGGCTTCCTAGTGCAGTCAAGATGTGGGGAAGAAAATAAATCAGGAGATAAAAGAGGTATGTAACAAAGACACTATTACAATAATCTTGAGGGACTCAATGTGGTGAAGCAATGGCCCAGTTGTATTATCACAGGACTGTTAATCTAAACACGCAGGTAATGTTCTGAGGACCCAGGTCTGAATCCCACCATGACATATCGTGAAATCTGAATTAATTAAAAATCTGGAATTAATTATTGGGAAAAAAAATCTGGTTCACTCTTGTCCTTTAGGGAATGAAATTGCCATCCTTACCTGGTCTGAGACAAAAAAAACTGAAGATACTGGAATCTAAAGTAGATAGGCAGGGGGCTGGAAGAATACAGCAAACCATGCAGCATCAGGAGGTGGAGAAGTCAATGTCTACAACAATGTGGCTGATATTTAAATGCCCTCTGGGTAATTAGGGATGGGCAATAAATGGTGGCTTTGCTAGTAACATCCTCAATCCATGAATGAATAGAAAAATATATGCAGGAGGACTGGGAAAATCAGGTTGGTGACAGATCTCAAGAAAAGGAATTCATGGAAAGTCGATGTGAGGTTTTTGGAGCAGCTTGTGGTACAACCCATTTGGGAAAAGGGAATTCTAGGTTTGATGATGTGCAGTGAGGTAGACTTGATTAGGAACCTCAAGATGAAGGAACCCCAAGGGGACAGCGACCATAACATGACAGAATTCACCCTGGAGTTTGAGAGGAAGAAGCTTGAGTCAGATGTAATAGTACAATAGAGTAAAAGTAACCTCAAAAATATAAAGGAAGCGTTGGCCAGAGTTGAATGGAAGGGGAGCCGAGCAGGGAAGATGGTGGAGCAGCAATGACGGGTTTCTGGGGGCAATTTGGGAGACATACAGAAATTCATGCCAAGGAAGAAGAGGCTTACTCAGAGAACGATGAGGCAACCATGGCTGACAAGGGAACTCAGGGTCAGCATAAAACACAAGTAAAAACATACAACGTGGTGAGATTAGTGGGAAGCCAGAGGAGTGGAAAGTCTTTAGAAACCAGCAGAGAACATCTAAAAATGCCATAAAAGAGGAAGAAAGATAAAAGATGAGTAAGTTAGCTAGTCATATAAAAGAAGACTGCAAGAGTGCTTTTAGGTATCTAAAAGGTATGAAAGACATTGCACCACTGGAAAACAAAGCCAGAGGAGTAGTCATGGGGAAGAAAGAAATGGTGGAGGAACAAAATAGGCACTTTGCATCAGTTTTCAAAGTGGAAGACATCAGCAGGATACCAAAACTTCAATAGAGTCAGGGGTAGAGGTGAGTATAGTGATCATCACAAAGAAGGTGCAAGGAAAGCTAAAAGCTCTGAAGGTGAATAAATCACTTAGTGCAGAAGGACTACATCCCAGAGTTCTGAAGGAGATAGCAGAGGGGATTTTCGAGGCATTGGTGGTGATCTTTCAGGAATCACTGCAGTGGGAGAGTCCCAGAGGACTGAAAAATCCTAATGTAACACCCTTGTTTAAGAAGGAAGGCAAAAGACAGGAAATTATAGGCCAAGTAGTCTGATCTTGGTCATTTGTAAGATTTTAGAGTCAATTATTAAGGATAAGATTGTGGAGTACTTGGAAGTGCATAGTAAAATAGGGACAGCGCAGCTTTGTCAAAGGGAAGCCATACCTGATAAAGCTTTTGGAATTCTGCTCCTACATCTTATGGTCTAAAGATAAAAGGGCAGAAAAAAAGGGAAGGAACTGAATTCAAACAGAGCTTGGACAGGAGGTAATGAAGTCCAGAACCCACAGTGCCTATCTCTCTCTGAAGACTTTGTGGGACGTATCTAGACATTTTTTTTTAATTGGCCCCTGCCATCAAATCCCAGGTTTCACCATGATTTGGAGCTGCTGGTTTCACCAATTATACAAGTACTGCCCATCAGGGTCAGAATATCCAGGGTTTTTCTTTAAATTAAACCACCACCAAATTATCTGCATCACTAATTAACTTAACAATAGAATACCTAGACATTGGTAATTTTAATCAACCCTGTTTAAACACATCATTGGAGCAGGTGGGACTTTAACCCGGGCCTTTTGGTCCACAAGTAGGAACAGCACTACTGCACTACAAGGACCCCTTTCCATGATTTAACAGCCATCACCATTTTTGCTTCTAACCTTAAATACTTGCTGTATCAAAAGATTCACTTGTTCTCCAAGTAGCTTTTCTAAACATATTTTTAAATAGACAAACAATCCTTAAACAGAAACAATGAAAAGAATTTTTTTCATTTTCTATATGTTGCATTGCAATACAACTAAACTTCCAGTTTCTCCCTTCGTTCTTTCGAGAAAAAATGTCCAATAGTAAATTAATTTTCCATATTCTCATAAAATGTCATTCTTTATGAACATCTAATAATTTCTTGGGGCAAGTAATTCTCTTCAAAGACAATCTGGCAATTTGCAACATGTGTCAATGGGTTTTATTTTCTTCCCAACACTTCTTTCATAATGGCAAGGTCAATTTCTTTCTTTGCGACATCCTGTGTCAAATAAAGTGTCCCAAAGAGAATCATCATCCACTGTGACAATGCTGATACTTTAAAAAGGCTATTTTGTCCAGGGTTTCCTTGAAGAGAGGTCGTAAAGATAGAGATACTGAAGTGACTGATGGAGACTGCCTAATTCAACCATGTATGAGACCTTCTGGGTTTTTTTAGAAACAGTTGTAACAATGTAAATGAAGTGGCCACTTCTCTCAGATCAGGTTTTCCAGTTTTTTTAAGCTGCAGCAGTCAGAAGCTGTTTGGGTCCCAGAAGGTTTAAAAGCTTCAGTAAAGGATTCCTAGCTGCTACTTTCTCTGAAATCTCTCTTAATGCTGTTTCCTCCTGGATTAGAGAACAGGGAAGAATCTGTGTCTGAAATTACCTTTTTGCCAAGGTGTGCATTTATGGGATGTTACTATATTGGAACAGTTAATTAGTAATTCATACTGTATCTATTAGAGTCATAGAGATGTACAGCATGAAAACAGACCCATCGATTCAACTTGTCCATGCCGACTAGGTATCCTAACCTAATCTAGTCCCATTTGCTAGCACCCGGCCCATATCCCTCCAAACCCTTCCTATTCATATACCTATCCAGATGCTTTTTAAATGTTGCAACTGAACTAAACTTCACCACTTTCTCTGGCAGTTCATTCCATACATGTACCATCTTCGGTGTGAAAGGGTTGCCCCTTAGGTCTCTTTTATATCTTACCCCTCACCCTAAACCTATGCCCTCTAGTTCTGGACTCCCCTGCCCCAGGGAAAATACTTTTTCTATTTATCTTATCCATGCCCCTCATGATTTTTATAACCTCTATAAGGTCACCCCTCAGCCTCCAAATGCTCCAGAAAAAACAGCCCCATCATATTCAGCCTCTCCCTATAGCTCAAATCCTCCAACCCTGGCAACATCTTTGTAAATCTTTTCGGAACTCTTTCAAGTTTCTCAACATCCTTCTGATAGGAAAGAGACCAGAATTGCACGCAATATTCCAAAAATAGCCTAACCAATGTCCCGTACAGCCGCAACATGACCTCCCAACTCCGGTACTCAATACTCTGAACAATAAAGGAAAGCATACCAAACACCTATCTACTTGTGACTCTACTTTCAAGGAGCTATGAACCTGTGCTCCAAGGTCTCTTTGTTCAACAACACTCCCTAGGACATTACCATTAAGTGTATAAGTCCTGCTAAGATTTGCTTTCCCAAAATACAGCACCTCATATTTATCTAAATTAAACATCTGTCATTCTTCAGTCCTATTTGGTTAAGTTTCCCAATAGTTAAGTTATTCTAAATTCCTCTTACTTTTGTTTGTATTTTGACTACAGTGTTTAAATAAATTGTGTTTTGCTTAACATCAAATAGTTCGACCAGTCGCATCACATTTGGAACATACATTTCACACCTACTGTAAAATAAGAAAAGTTAGGGTCTAGACTACCTTCTAGAATATTTTGATGGGATCTGGTCTGGTCCATAACACCACATATTATTCTGCAGGCATATCTTTCTCAGATTTCCCCTTGTATAGCATTTCCTTCAAAATGTTAGATAAGCCCAATCCCATATTCCTATACTAGTGCTAATGTTTCAAATGCTAAAATGCATTTCACAATTGTTTTTAATTTCTTAGCTTCCCAAGCTAATTGACAGCAGTTATTATTCTTGTTCACTCAGAGTATGGTAAGCCCTAGCATTAAAGAATATCCATCTGATGATTGGCATGTGAAGCATCACTAAAGCTTACTAAGTTCATATCTTCTGGATCGCCTAAGGCTGGAAATGTGAGTGTATATTTTTCTGAATTCACGTTTTACTCATTCTCAAAGCCCCCTTAACGGTAGCATGTCTTAACATGGTACTCAGTCGTAATAGATCATAACTAGTATCAACTCTAGTCTGAGTACATAAATCAGTTCAACTAACCAAAGGTCTTAATTGGTCTATTTTGACCTTGAATACAGGATCCATTTCTTGGGAAGATCAATTTCTATTTATTGGGTTGCAACTAACAGTTAAGATTGCTAATCCAAGGTCACAGCACCTCACTAACTCTGTGCCCTCCAATAGTCTGTATAAATCTTCCTATCTGCTTCAAGTCTTCCAATCCCTCCAGCCTACCATACCAATTTGTGTGATCTTCGAAAGCTACTTTAACCCTTTTTCTGTCTGTGAGCTCGCCCAGTCTTGATAATCTTTTCTATCCGTGACCTCCTCCCATTGCTACAGCTCTCACTTTCTCAAACTTCCTCGAGTTGCTATCATCCTTCTGTAAGTGTACCCCCTTCAGTCATTGCTAACTTTCCTATCTTTATCATCTCATCCGCCACTAGAACCATTCCCAACTCTGTAATTACCATGATATGGAGATGTTCAACTGGGGTGGACAACGGCAGAAGTTACACGACACCAGGCTATAGTCCAATGGGTTTATTTGAATTCATAAGCTTTCAAAGCACTGCTCCTTTGTCAGGTGACTTCCTGACGAAGAAGCAGCACTCCAAAAGCTCGTGATTTCAAATTAACATGTTGAACTATAACCTGATATCGTGTGATTTCTGACTCTGTAATCACCTGCAGCTTCCACAGTCCTCCCTACTGCCGTAACCTCCTCCTATCCCTCTAATAGATATTTTTTCCACAACCTCCTGGCATTGCTACACCACACCCTTTGGCTGCATCCTCGTTTCTACAACCCTTGTGCACTTTGTGACCTTGTCAAATCTCTACAATGCCCTGCATAATTGTATCTTCCTCCAATTCTATCGTTACTCTCGATTGATTTGAATTATTTTCACATATACCTCAGTACAGTGAAAAGCTTTGTTTACAAGCAGTACAGGAAAATCATAGTAAGCAAGGATGTACTGATCATAGGGTGAAACAAAGCTTGAACATAGTAAGGCATACCATTTACACTGCACAAAATCTATGCAAGGCAAGATCAACATTAACAAGATCAGTATTATTTGAAATTAAAAAACCCATTCACCAGTCTGATATCAGCAGGGAAGAAGCTGTTCTTGAACCTGTTGGTGGGTATGTTGAAGCTTCTGTACCTTCTGCCTGACAGAAGAGATTGTAAGAAAGTATTACCGAGGTGGGACGGGGCTTTGATGATGTTGGCAGCCTTTCCATGTCAACGAGATGTGTAAATGGAGTCCATGGATGGGAGATTGATTTCTGTGGCGGTCTGGGCTGCACACACAAACTTCTGGAGTTTCACATTGTCCTGGGTAGAGCAGTTGCCATACCAGACCACTATGCACCTGAATAGAATGCTTTCTATGGTGCACCTATAAAAGTTGGTGAAGGTCCTTATGGACATGCCAAATTTCCTGAGCTGCCTGAGGAAGAAGCACCATTGTTGCACCTTCTTGACCAAGACATCTATATGCATCCTTGGGTTGGGGCTCCAGTATTGAGTGTAATGATGGAGGAGGTGCTGTTATCCACCTTCATTGATTGCAGTCTTTGGATCAGGAAGTTGAGGCTCAAGTTGTAGAGGGTGGAGCTGAGATCCCAGTCTCAGAGTTTTGAAATCAATCTGGAGATGAAATGGTATTGAAGGCGGAGTTATTGTTGATGTGCAGGAGCTTGATGTAGGTGCCCTTGTTTTCCAAATGCTCCAGGGATGAGCGCTGCACAGCTAGAGAAATGACATCCACTGTGAACCTGTTACATCGGTAGGCAAATTGTAGGCGATCGAGGCAAGCTGGGAAATTAGAGCTGATGTTGGCTATGACCAGCCTCTCGAAGCACTTCATGATTGTGGAGGTCAAAGCCACTGGGGGGTAGTCATTGAAATACGTTGCATGTGCTTTCTTAGGTACTGGATGATGATGGTCTTCTTGAAGCAGGTGGGGACTTCAGCTTGGAGGAGGGAGAGGTTAAAGATATAAGTGAATACCTCCTCCAGCTGGTCCGCACAGGATCTAAGTGCATAGCCAAAGACTCAGTGCTGGCCATTCCTTTTCCTTGGGTCGATTCCCAGGAAGACTGATCTGATGTCTGCAGCAGTGACGGAAAGAACAGGTGCATCTGGGGTTGTCAGGGCAGCTGACACCCCACCGCTGGCATTCTGCTCAAATTGAGCACAGAAAGCATTCAGCACATCAGGGTGGGATGTGTCTTTGTCCACTATCTTGCTCTGCTTCATTTTAGAACAGTACAGCACAGAACAGGCCCTTCAGCCCACGATGTTGTGCCACGATTTTGTATCCCTTTACGTTGCTTCAGTGTTGGCACCGGTGGTGAATGACAACATGGTTGGTTTAGGCCTATAACGTGGTCCAGTATTGCCTATTTGACATAAGAACATAAGGACTAGGAGCAGTAGGCTATCTTGGCTCCACTTACCCATGCTCTCACTGTATCCCTTAATTCCTTTGTTGTTCAAAAAAATTCCATCTTAGCTTTAAAAACGTTTACTGAAGATGCGTCAACTTCACTGGGCAAGGAATTCCCTCTGGGTGAAGAAGTTCCTTCTCAATTCAGTCCTAAATCTGCTCCCCCCAAATTTTGAGGCTATGCCCTCCTGTCCTAGTTGCACCTGCCAATGGAAACATCCTTTCTACTTCTACCTTATCTATTCCCTTCATAATTTTATATGTTTCTATAAGATCCCCCTAATTCTTCTAATTTCCAATGAATATAATCCCAGTCTACTCAGTCTTGCCTCATAAGCCAACCCCCTCAACTCTGAAATCAACCTCGTGAACCTCCTTTGCACCCCTCTAGTGCCAGTACGTTCTTTCTCAAGTAAGGAGACGAAAACTGCATGCAGTACTCTGTGTGTGACCTCACCAGCACTCTGTACAGTTGCAACATAACCTCCCTGCTTTCAAACTCTATCCCTTAAGCAACAAAGGACAAAATTCCATTTGGCTTCCTAATTACTTGTTGTACCTGCAGACCGGATTTCCTGAGCAGCCCGAGGAAGAAGAAACATTGTTGTGCCTTCTTGACTGTCACATCTACATAGGAAGTCCAGAAGAGATTATTAGTTATCGTCATTCTTTGGAACTGAATGCTCTCGACCCGCTCAACCTCTGCTCCGCTGATATAGATGGGGGTGTGTTCTCCCCCTTTTTTTCTGAAGTCAATTATCAGTTCTTTAGTTTTGCTGACATTGAGAGAGAGTTTGTTATCATCGCACCACGTTACCAAGCCCTTTATCTCCTTTCTGGATTCTGACTCGTTATTTGATACCCGTCCTACCACGGTGGTGTTATCAGCAAAACTGTGCATGGAGTTGGTTCAGAATTTAGCAACACAGTATACAAGGAGTACAGTAAGGGCCGGAAAATGCATTCTTTGGTGCGGCAGGGGGGGGGGCTTCTCCAGTGTTGAGTATGATCAGGGAGGAGGTGCTGTTGTCCATCTTCATTCATTGTAGTCTATAGGTCAGGAAGCTGAGGGTCCAGTTGCAAAATGTGGAGACCAACCCATGATGGCATATCTGATGGCTTTGCAGAGATCATGTATGGATTTTCTGTATAGGTCTGGGTCTTCCATCTTGAAAGCTGCATGCCTGGTCTTCAGTAGGGAGGGGATTTCCCAGTTCAGCCAAGATTTGCCTTTAACTTTAACTTTGCTTTGTCCCAAATATCCTCCCTGAATCAAAAATTGTACAGTCTGTAAAACACTCCTTGGTCATGTAACCTTCTCCAGTCCTTGCAAAGCTCTTATGACTGTAAAATCTTCCCATCCCTGAAGTCCTCTTTATGACTGTAACCTTCATTCACTACAACACTCACTATCACTGTTAATACCTCCAGCTCTTACAACTCATCTGGCTTGACTGTAACCTCCTCAGTCTCTTCAAAATTTTCTATCACAATAACATCATGTCGCTAAAATCCTCATGATTGCTGTGACCTCCTCCTCCCACAGCACTGATGACCTCTGTAACTTTTTGCCAACAGTACAATACACCAGATATTTGTAATCTTCTTCAGTCCCTATAATCCGTCGGTCTATAACCCCGTCTAGTCTATACAACATTCCCTCTCTCTGCAAGCTTCTTCAATTGCTAAAACCAACCGGATCAGCAGAACCTTCTCTAGCAGATGGGCAGCTGGAATGAAGGGAATCCCTGGAGGTATATAGGACACACAGGAATTTGCTGAAGAAGGAAATCAGCAAGTCAAAAAGGGGGCATGAGATAACTTTGGCTGAGAAGATTAGGGTGATTAAAGAGATTTTTTAAGTATATTAAAGGAAAAAGAATAACTAGACAGAGAATAAGACACCTCAAGGACCAGAGTGGTCATGTATGTGTGGAACCACAGGAGATGGATGAGGTCCTCAATGATAATTTGTCCTCTGTTTATCATGGAGAAAGACATGAAGACTTGGGGAAGTTAGTGATGGTATCTTGGGGACAGTCCATATCAGAGTAGAGGAGATGTTGGATGTATTAGAACATATGAAGTTGGATAAATCTTGTAGTCCTGACCAGATATATCCAAGAACCCTGCAAGAGGCTGGAGAAGAAATTGCGGTAGCCTTGGCTGATATTTTTGCATCATCGTTAGCCATGAGTGAGGTCCTAGAAGACTGGAGGGTAGTGAATATTGTGCCCTTATTCAAGAAAGACTGCAAAAATCTGGGAACTATAGACCAGTAAGCCTAACATATATGGTAGATAAGTTACTTGAGAAGATTCTGAGGGATAAGATTTATATGCATTTGGAAAGATAGGGTTTGATTAGGAGTAGTCAGCATGGCTTTGTGCATGGGAGATCATGCCTCACAAACTTGTTAAGAGCTCTTTGATGAAGTGACCAGGAAGGTTAATGAGGGCAGGGTGGTAGACGTAATTTGAATGAATTTCAGTAAGGCCTTTGATAAGATTCCAAGTGGTAGGCTGATCTGGAAGGTTAGATCGAATGGAATCCAGGGAGAGCTGGCAAACTGGATACACAATTGGCTTGATGGTAGGAAGCAGAAGGTAATAGTGGAAGGATACTTGTCAGACTGGAGGCCTGTGATTAGTGGTGTTCCTCAGTGGTCAGTGCCGAGCCCATTACTGTTTGTTATCTCTATCTATGATGTGGATGAGAATGTACAAGGCATGATTAGTAAGTTTGCAGATGACACTAAAATAGGCTGTACTGTGGACAGTGAGGCAGAAAAATGGCAAATGGAGTTTAAAATAGGGAAGTGTGAGGTCTGGCATTTTCAAAAGTCAAATCAAGGTAGGAATTTCATAGTGAATGGTAGGGCCTTAAGGACTGTATTGGAAGAGAAGAATCTTGGAGTTCAAGTTTACAGTTTTCTGAAAGTGGAATCACAGGTAGACAGGGCAATGAAGAAGGCTGTTGGCAAACTGGCCTTCAGCAGTCAGGACAGTGAATAAAGAAGTTGGGAAGTTATGTTGCAGTTGTTGGTGAGGTTGCACAGAGTATGTGTTCAGTTTTGGTCATCTCACTATAGGAAGGATGTTCTTAACTGCAAAGAGTACAGAAGAAATTTACAAGGATGTTGCCAGGACTCAACGGTCTGAGTTATGGGGATCGGTGAGACAAGCTGGGACATTTTTCTTTAGAGCATAAGACACGGTGAGGGGGGGGGGAGCTTATAGAAGTGTGTAAGATCATGACAGGCATGGATAGGGTCAATGCACTCAGCCTTTTTCCCAGGGTTGTGGGATTGGAGGACTAGAGGGCATCAGCTTAAAGTTAGAGGGGAAAGAATAAAAGGTAACCTGAGGGGAAAATGTGTTTACACAGAAGGTGGTACGCTTCTGGAATGAGCTGCCAGAGGAAATGGTTGAGGCAGGTTCATTAACAACATTTAAAAGGTATTTGGACAATACATAGATAGGAAAGGTTTAGAAAGTTATGGGCCAAGTGCAGTGAAATGGGGTTACATGGATGGACATTCTGGATGTAGATTTGCTCGCTGAGCTGGAAGGTTCGTTTCCAGACGTTTCATCACCCTACGAGATAACATCGTTACATGGATGGACATTCTGGATGTAGGTTTGCTCGCTGAGCTGGAAGGTTCGTTTCCAAACGTTTCATCACCCTACGAGGTAACATCTTCAGTGGGCCTCCGGGCGAAGCACTGCTGATAATTCCTGCTTTCTATTTATATGTTTTGGTTGGACCCCATCTACCACCCCCTGAGAAAAAGAACAGGAAATGACATCACCACAGGAAATGACATCACCAACCCAAAGAAACCCAAACATATAAATAGAAAGCAGGAATTATCAGCAGTGCTTCGCCGGGAGGCCCACTGAAGATGTTACCTAGTAGGGTGACAAAACATCTGGAAATGAACCTTCCAACTTATCTTCTAATATATTCGTAGCTACTAAACACTTTGATCATTAGTCCTTCCACTCATCGTATTCCTGGCCAGTTTCATTGTCTTTGTTATATTCAAGCTACAATCGCCATCCAAATTCCAACTTATCTCATTCTAGACTACTGTTACAAGATCACCCCTTCCTATGATGCAAATTCCTTTTGCAAGTCTGTGACCTATTCTTAGGACCTTGTTCACTTCAAGATCCACTTTCAGAAATCATATTATGTTTTCTGGCCTTCAACAATTTAATTTCCTTTTGCTGATCCATGGCAATCCATCTTATAAGCTTAGTAATGTTTGTATTTGCTAGTTCCTTTCCCTGCTGTCTCTATGATGGTGGCATCTCTCTGTTCAATGTCTGCTCCTGGCATTTCGGTTCTTTCGCGAAGACTTTTGACATTTGTCTAGGAGATAAATAGTTCTAACCAGTGTATCAGTATCAATTTGTCCACACTCAGTCAGTACTTTATCTGCCATAAGCTGCTTTGCATAACTGTCCAACATATGTATATGCGAAATGCATAGGGCCTCTCACTCCATTACTTGCTCTGATTCTGTAAATGTATAATCAGTGCCAATTAACCTTATAGAATGCACCCTCAAAGTCTGATTGCAATTTTGTAAAATTAATATTTTGTCATCACTACCTTTTCACCTACATAGAGTTAGCCACTCTCTCTGACCTTCTCTTTTGTAATATACTAAATTCCCAGATTAAAATTCATTTCTGATGGCCTCAGACAATGCTGTAAGGCTTACCAAGTTTCCTTTGAAACATCAGCCTTAGTGCATGCTTTTCTCCCTACATGAGAGGCATTCAAATGCTCAGAAAAAGTGGAGCTAATTGTAGGGTTTTCCCATGCCAGAAGATGATCACACAACACTAAAGACATTTTTGAGTTTCTCCCATAAACCAACTGATATAGACTGTAGCCCTCAACCATTGGTAGTGATGTCACCTCATGAACTGTCCATGCCAAGGCAGATTTTAGTTTATAACCTGGTTGTTCCGTTCAAATTTTGTGAAGCATCTCATCTATTACTGCATGATTACTTCCACAAATTCCATTAAGAAAGGGACTTTCTGCTGCTGCATTAACTACAATAATATTCATATTTTCACACATACCTCTAAACTCATTGCAAACTTCCACTCCCTTTCATCACGGAGGAAATTAGCCAGTGCCTGTATTGAATTCTCTACACATTTCTCCATTAATTTATTCACAATCACTTTTTAAAATTATAGTACATTACTCCAGACTGTCCAAACTTAGTTGCCCGGTTCACAAAGTGCAAGATGAAAATGTTTTATTTCATTATCCCATACCTTCAAATCCAATGGTAAAACATTATTGGTTTAATGCTTAATACAATTCTTAAAACACTGTAGGTAATCTAATTATTTAAGTCTCTCCCTAACAGAGGACTAACTATGGGTCTTGACGGTGTCATAGAGTCATGGAGATGCACAGCACGGAAAACACCCTTTGGTCCAACTCTTCCATGCCAACCAGATATCCTAAATTAATCTAGATCCATTTGCCAGCATTTGGCCCATATCCCTCTAAACCCTTCCTATTCATATACCCATCCAGATGTCTTTCAAATGTTGTACTTGTACCAGCCTCCGCCACTTCCTCTGACAGCTCATTCCATACACGCACCACCCTCTTCTGCATGGAAACGTTTCCCCTTAGGTCATTTTAAAAGTTTTCCCCTCTCACCCTAAACCTATGACCTTGAGTTCTGGACTCCCCCAACCCAGGAAAAAGACCTTGTTTATTTATTTTATCCATGCCCCTCATGATTTTATAAACCTCTGCAAGGTCACCTCTCAGCCTCCGATGCTCCAAGGAAAACAGCCTCCACCTGTTTAGTCTCTCCTTATAGCTCAAACCCTCCAACCCTGGCAACATGCTTGTGAATCTTTTCTGAATCCTTTTAAGTTTCACAACATCCTTCCCATAGGAGGGACAAGATTGTGTTGCTGGGAAAGCACAGCAGGTCAGGCAGCATCAGGGGAGCAGAAGAATCAATGTTTCGGGCATAAGCCCTTCATGCCGGAGGAAACACCAAAGAAGCGCTTCACAGGAGGCTTCCAAGCACTGAGGATGTCACCTAGACAGGGGACGAAACGTTTGCAACAAAAATTTCCAGCTCGGCGAACAGAACCACAACAACGAGCACCCGAGCTACAAATCTTCACCCAAACTTTAAGCCCTTCATCACAAATAAGGCTTGTGGGCCAGGGCTGAGAGATAAATAGGAAGGTGGTGGAGTGGGTAGTTGAGAAAGCGATAGGTGGATGAAGATGAGGGAGAAGGTGATAGGTCAGGGGGGGGAGTGATGGGCAGGTCCAGAGGGTTTTAATGAGGCCGGCCCACAAGCCTCATTCCTGAAGGGCTTATGCCCGAAACATTGATTCTCCTGCTCCTTGGATGCTGCCTGACCTGCTGTGCTTTCCCAGCAAGACACTTTCAACGCTGATCTCCAGCACCTGCAGTGCTCAGTTTCTCCTATAGGAGGGAGACCCCTTCTACATTTTTTTACTTTTCTCACATAGCTCTTAGAAGATGATTATACTTATTGTCCCTTACCCTTGCATCCTTAGTACAATTTTTTACTTTTGAGAAGATGGATGGGCAAGCTGTCAACTGAGTTTTAAGATGATCAGCTGTTTTTTCTTTAAACTTCTGTCCTAGTGTCATTCATACTTATTTAATAGCTGAAAATGTGTTGCTGGAAAAGTGCAGCAGGTCAGGCAGCATCCAAGGAACAGGGGAATCGACGTTTCGGGCATAAGCCCTTCTTCAGGCATGAGGAAAGTATGTCCAGCAGGCTAAGATAAAAGGTAGGGAGGAGGGACTTGGGGGAGAGGCGTTGGAATTGCGATAGGTGGAGGGAGGTCAAGGTGAGGGTGATAGGCCGGAGTGGGGTGGGGGCGGAGAGGTCAGGAAGAAGATTGCAGGTTAGGAAGGCGGTGCTGAGTTCGAAGGATTTGACTGAGACAAGGTGGGGGGAGGGGAAATGAGGAAACTGGAGAAATCTGAGTTCATCCCTTGTGGTTGGAGGGTTCCCAGGCAGAAGATAAAGCGCTCTTCCTCCAACCGTCGTGTTGCCATGGTCTGGCGATGACCATGTTTTTCCAGCAACACATTTTCAGCTCTGATCTCCAGCATCTGCAGTCCTCACTTTCTCCATACTTATTTAATATTTTGATTAGAAATGTTAGATCTCATAAAACAGAGACAATTATGTCCAGTTTGTGTAAATTATAAATCCATTGTAAATTCCAGAGAATAGTTGCCTGACAGGTGGAATCCAATCAAGTTACCATAGTCTTACCAGACCATAAGGCTGCTCTGTCATTTGAGAGAGAGAGACAATTAGTGGCGATTTAACCTGAGGGCTACCACACCCCAGGTAAGGGCAGAGTTTGAGTAGGAGAGGTCTTCATGATAACCTCATCCGGTGCAGGAATTGAACCCATGCTGTCGACATCATACTGCTTTGCAAATTCACCATTCAGCCAAATGAGCTAAACCAAACCCCAGCAAATGGAATATTCTATGAATAAGTGGCAAGTTATCCACTTATCCTAAATGGTGAAAGTTTGGGAAGTTTACATTCAAAAGGACCTGGGAATCCTCGTTCTGCACAGTGGTTAGCACAGTTGCCTCACAGTGCCAGGGACCTGGGTTCGATTCCTGTCTTGGGCAACTGTCTGTGTGGTTATTGTACTCCCTGTGTCTACATGGGTTTCCTCCCACAATCCAAAGATGTGCAAGTTAGGTAAATAGGCCATGCTAAATTGCACATAGTGTTCAGGGATGTGTTGGTTAGGCGTATTAGTCTGGGGTAGACGTTAGGAAATGGGTCTGGGTGGGTTACTCTTCGGAGGGTCTGTGTGAACTTGTTGGGCCAAAGGGCCTGATTCCACACTGTAGGGATTCTATGAATCACTAAGAGCAAACACGTGAATTCAGCAAGAAATTAGAAAGGCAAATGATATACTAAGAGGAGATGTAAGTATGGAAGTAATGATGACTTGCTGCAATTGAATGGAGCCTTGGTGAGCCCATACACCTGGTTTATTTTGTACATTTTTGATTTCCTTATCTAAGAAAGAATATACATGCTATAAAGTGAGTGCTAAAGAGTTTCAGACTAATTCTTGGGATGGCTGGATTGTCTAATGAGGAGAAGTTGAAGAAACTGAGTCCTTATTCTCGAGAGAATCAAAGAATGAGATGTGATCTCATCGAAACTTCGAAATTCTTAGATTGTGACAGGGTGGATGTTGATAGGTTGTTTGTACTAGCTCACGAGTCTAGAATCTGGGAACTTGACCACTGTGGTCAAGCGGTTAGAACAATTATTGATTAAGATCAATAGCCATTCTAACATGGATGTAAGTCACAGTTCTTCAGCATTGGGTCAATATCATGGAATTTCTTTCTCATCTACATTGGAGCATCAGCACCAGCAGCAGAAGGATTTCAGAACTTAAAGGAAGGAATACCTCAAAACCTTTCAAGAAAAAATTGTAGTATATAAAGATGAGGAATAAATTTAGCCTTCTTTTTAATAAACAGTAATAGGAACAAACACAGAAGTCCAAGCTTTGCCCCAAAATTATTTATGCCTATGCTGTGTTAAATTCAATTCAGCGTTTTCAATCAAAAGTTTTCATTCTACATTCAATTATGTAATCATTAATCTTATGTGGAGACTTTGCCCAATGCTTCAGTAAATAGTATGAACTCTGTTGGTTCAGATACCTTTGTTGCTTCATCATCTTGAAACAGACTTTCCTTCATTCAAGGTATTCTTGCAATGTCGATTCAATCTCTACATGTTAACTTGCCTTGGCTTTTAGCATTGATGATAATCAAGATACTCTTTATGAAAAAGCTAAGATCACCTTTATAATCTTCCAGTTATGCCCATTTTGTGAACAGCAAGGTCACAAATCATGGATCATCAGAATCTTTGATACCAATAACAGAATTTAACAGAAGAGTAACCAGTGATGCAGCAAAAAGCTCAACACAAAACAAACATAAACCAATGTATTTATTTGCCGACTATACAAATTGATAAGTCAAAATTAAAGGTGAAGCTGGACCAATATAACATTCATATTGTGTGGGGAAGGAGTGAAGAAGAAAAGTAAATTACACATGTACTGCCTACCACACGTATTTTTTTTAAATATGTATTATGCATCTTGATAATCTTTCTGAGACAACGATAGACATAATGTTTCCTACCACTCCTTCATCTTCAGCAAGTTCGTCAGTAAGAGTGAGAGCTAAAGTAAATACATAGTGAAAACTAAAGAAAATTGACCTTAACTTATTTCATAGTTTTCTAATATGGCTATAAAGTATACATCAAACATATTTTTGGTAATAAGCAAAAGTATTTTCACAACAGGCAAAAGATGTTTATTTGCATATTTAAAAAATTATTACCTGTCATTTCCTGCATATAGCAGGGCTGTTTTGTAAAGGTGTCCGAAATGTGAGCTTTGCAATGGCTTGTCTTCATTGTAAATGTTGATCGATTCTCCAGAAAAATTCCATTCCTATTGTAAAGTGGATTTCACAGTATCAAATATCACTGTACTCCACACTAACAGCAAATTTACATTTATGAAGAAGGAACTAAGTCACCAATTTTCTTTCAATCTCTCAAAGGTTTATAGGTTACCTAATGTTTAAAGAGATTCTGGGAGAATAAAGCACAAGGAAGAAATGTATTATTCACTTTGCATATGAACTGTATTTGCTGAGTTTACTGTTTCATGGCTAAAATGGCTATTTATCAAATGTAGTCTTAACAACTCACAAACATATTGAATAGTCTTAATCATTTTATGTTGATAACAGCAATTCTTTCATTGTACTGGACAAAACTTCCAATGATTTCTACTTTCTGCACATGTGCAAATAAAGTGCAGAAATCTGAGAACTGTTAAAAATGATGCTCTGTTCCAGGCACACTGTTTCAGTTTTCACTGTTGGAAATTTGCACAAAAATCACTGTGATGGTGTAATCTTAGGTTAATTATACAATATTTTCACTTTAAAGACATATAAAATATTAAACTTAGTACAATCATGAGCAACTGATTTTGTTTCAACAGTTTAGTTCGTGGTAAGTGCTGGCCTTACATGTTTTACAATTATACAGTCTCATTCCCAAAAACAAAGTGAAAAGTTGAACCTTTTGAGAAAAATTAAAATTAAAATAGTTTAATAGCTTCCATTCTGTTTTCGGTTTATGGTGCCTCTCAATGTCATGCATGTGCTCCAATCTTTAATAAATACTGAAAGAGTTTTTAGCATCTAAGCAGATGTTAGAAATCAGAGACAAAAACATAAATTGCTGGAAAAGCTCACCAAGTCTGGTAGCATCTGTAGAGAGAAATGCTTGTTCTTCTCTCTCCTTTGGTTCTATCTCCACCTATCGCTTACTCCTATCACCCTACCTCCTGCATAAAAAACAACTTTTTCCTACCATCAGTTCTGAAGGTCACTAGACCTGCAATATTAATTCTGATTTCTTTCCAAGATGCTGCCAGATCTGCTGAACTTTTCAAGCAAATTTCTGTTTTTGCTCCAAACTTTAGTTTGTTTTCTATTTGACATTATAAAAATATTTCAAGTATAATTTATATTGGTTGTTCATGAGTCCCTGCTTTGCAGTCTGCATGAGCAGGATTTTCAGGCTCTCCAGAGGTTGAGAATGACACCATTTCCCATCACCAGCCATTTTAGAGGAGTTACATTCATGGCATGGCAAGGTTGCTTGTATTTACAAGGCAAACAGCCAGTTAAAACTTATTAAGTCAACCCCCAACTTTCTAATCTGGCAGGAAGGCGCTTGTCAGTGATCAAGACAGGCCTAAAGGCCTACCCTGCCTCATTATAGCTGCTCCAAAGATTATGCCAAAGACAATATTTGTTTCACTGTGAATACACCTCCCAACAATGGTAGCCTCTCTTCTTTTTCTACGTTATATCTATGTTTTTGAGACAAATTATTAAGAGTGTATTTCCATGTTCAAGCAACCACCCTGTTCTTTGTACTACAGCTGGCTGTTCCTTCAAACTCTCACTGTCCTCCAGCTTCAAGAACCCATATGCAACCATAAGGCATCCTAGTCAAAAATTTTCAGCAGTTGACTGCTTCCTGTCTGTTGGAATTGAGATACCCTTTAAACAACAGTACTTCATGCGTAGTATGAAATGTCATTTAACTGTGTTACATTGGTAACTAGCTTCCCACAAGCATAAACAAAAGATTTACCAGGCACCACACCACCCTATTATGAGTACAATGTTTTTGAAAACAAGACGGTTTAATTATTTTAAGGAAAAAATATTAACTTTCAAATGGAAGCGGGAGTGGGAACAACTATAATCTCGGCATCGTGAATAACTGCCCATGGGAGTGGCACGGTGGTTCAGTGGTTAGCACTGCTACCTCACAGTACCAGGGACCCGGGTTTGATTGCAGCCTCGGGCGACTGTCTGTGTGGAGTTTGCATGTTCTCCCTGCGTCAGCGTGGGTTTCCTCAGGGTGCTCCGGTTTCCTCCCACAATCCAAAGATCTGCTGGTCAGATGTATTGCCATGCTAAATTGCCCATAGTGTTAGGTGCATTTGTCAGGGGTAAATATGGGGAATGGGTTTGGGTGGACTACTCTTAGGAGGGTCGGTGTGGACTTGTTGGGCCGAAGGGCCTGTTTCCATACTGTAGGAAATCTAATCTGATCTGATTGGCCAAAAGAGTTTAGACAGGTGATTGATACAGTATAGGTGGCCAGCCCATGGCTGATATACATCATTATGGTGTATATCATGATGGGATAGTTGGGGAAGGTTAGGTACATGTGAAAGGATCCAGGAAAGTGAGCCACCATCTTCTTGGGAGAAGATCAACAGTTCCCCTACATCAGTCCCCTACATCAGGAAAGAACACAAAAACAGCATTTCAAAACCACTGCCACTGCTACTCCATTCTACAGGATAGGTTCAACGTAAGAGAAGCTTCCTTATCTGTTACAGCAGTGTACTTTCTTCGGCTGATTAACTAATGCATCATATCTAACCTGCTGCTTCTTAACAAACTTGATGAACTATCAGAAAATTGCAACAAGTCATCAACTGCCTATAACAGATAACTATGATCACAAACCCCCAAATATCAACACCCTTTCACTCCCAAGGGGTGGCTTCATGAAATATAGAAACATAGAAAATAGGAGCAGGAGTATGAATTTAGCCCATTGACCCTGCCTTGCCAATCAATATGATCATGGCTGATCTATAACTCAGTGACACACTCCTTTTCGATGAACCCTTGAAAAAGGGTTACCTTTGGCACACTCCAATCTACTGACACTGTTCTAGAATATATAGAATTGTGGAAGATGACTATCAACATGTTCACTATTTTCATGGCTTCCTCTTGTAAATTTCAAATTAGTCTGTAATCAGGGACAGGAGGTTGTGACTTGCCGGAAGAATGAGCAAACTGATCGCAGAACTTTGGCACAGAGAACCATTCAAGGTGGGGAGGAAATACGAATGTAGTAGTGGTTGAGGACAGTATAATTAAGGGTATTGATACTGTTCTCTGCACCAGGAATCTCAATGGCTGTGTTGCCTGCCCAGTGCCAAGGTAAAGGCATCTCCTTGGGGAAGAATTTCCAAAAGGAGGGGAGGGGTCCAGTGTAGTCATCTATGTTGGTACTAATGATATTCATAGGACTAGAAAGGAGGGTCAACTGAATGATTTTCAATGGTTAGAAGTTAGATTATGAAGCAGAAAACCAGACAATAATCTCTGGATTACTACCAAGCAATGGGCAAAGTGACATAGTGTCAAGGAATTAAATATGTAGTTCAAAGATTGGTGTGGGTAAAATTGGTTTTAGTGCATAGAGCAATGGTACTAGTACTGGGATTAGAAGGCAGCTATTCTGGTGAGACAGGCTTCACTTGAAACATGCTGGGACAAATAACTAGGGCTGCGGAGGATGCTTTAAATCAATGATAGCAAGGAGAGGATGATTTGGAGGTGCCAGCCTTGGACTGGGGTGTACAAAGTTAATAATCACACTACACCAGGTAATAGTCCAACAGGTTTATTTGGAAGTATTAGCTTATGGAGCGCTGATCCTTCACCAGGTGGTTGGATGGGTTGGGAGAGGGATAATGCAGGCTTACAAAGCAAGAGGATATGACATTATTACAGGGCAGGCATTTGGATAAAAATACCCAGGAGTGGTACAGAATGTGCAAAGTATACAAACATAGAAAAGTAGCAATAAAACAGTCAAAGGAGGAAAAATTATTAAAAGGTAAAATTAATCTCTTTACTCGAGTGTGCATGCTATTCAGAACAAAATAAATAACTTAGCAACACAAATACAGATTAATAGGTGTGATTTTACAGCCATTATGGAGACAATATAACAAGGAGATCCACTAAAAGCTATATACTGGGATGGAAAATAAATCCGAAGATAATGAGGGTCGAAAAAAACAGTTCATTAATCCTGTGTTACTTTAAATTTAATTTTTCTTTATTCATTTGTGGAACATGGGCACACTGGCTGGCTAGCATTTACTGCCCATCCCTAATCGCCCTTGAGAAGGTGGCAGTGAGCTGTCTTCTTCAATCACAGCAGTCCATGTGCTGTAAGTAGATCTACAATGCCATTAGGGAGAGAACTCCAGGATTTTGACTCAGCAACAATGAAGGAATGGCAATATATTTTCAAGTCAGGATGATGAGTAGCTACAATACAGAAAGATTTGGGAGTCCTTGTCCATGAATCACAAAAAGCTAGCAAACAAGTTCAGAGGTTAATAGGGAAACAAGTGGAATGTCAGCGTCTATTTTAAAGAAAATAAAGAATAAAAGTATCAAGGTTTTTTAAAAACTATACAAGGGACTAGTCAGAACACAGCTAGGATACTAGCTTCATCTAGGGAAAGATATACTGGCATTGGAGGCATCCAGAGAAGGCTGATCCCGTGTATGCAGGGATTGTCTTACAAAGAGGGGTTGAATAAGTTGGGCCTATACATTTGGAGTTTAGGAGAATGAGTGGAGACCTTATTGAAACATACAAGATTCACAGGAGACTTGCCAGGGCAGATGTGGAAAGGTCGTTTTCAATTGGAAGCAGAGTCGAGGACAGAAGAGCATTATCTAAGAGTAAGGAGTCACCCATTTAAGACAGAGATGAGGAGAAATTTCTCTCAGAGGGTGGTGAATCTGTGGAGTTCTTTACTGCAGGGGACTGCTGGGGCGAGGTTGTTAAGTATATTCAAGACTGTGATTGACAGAATTTTTTAAATCTGCAAGGGAATTAAGATTTATGGGAAAAAGCCAGGAATATGGGGTTGAGGATTTGTAGATCAACAATAATCTAATTGAATGGCAGAGCAGACATGATGGTCTGAATGGCCGACTTCTGCACCTATGTCTTATGGTCCTAGAACTTTTTAGCACCTGGGTATAGATTATCATGTGCTGAGGATTTATCGGCTTTCAGTCCCATTAATTTCTTGAGCACTTTTTTTTATTTTACAATTACCAATTCAATTCAATTCTTCCCTCTCAATATATCCTTGTTTCCCTATCATTTCTTTTGTCTTCTTTGGTGAAAAAAAGAACTAAAATAGTTGTTTAATTGCTCTGCCATTTCTTGTTATCCACTATCAATTCTGGAAAGAATTCTGACTCCTAAATCCCCATCTGCTCAAAGTGGAAATTCAGCCCTATGACTCAATTAGGATTCTTCAATCTGTCTTGTTCACAGTTGACACAGGTCCCCTGTATTGGGTTCCGAACTAAAAGGACACTGGTTAAGTGGAAATTTACATTTATAACATCACAGAAGGAATTTGAGCAACTGTACGCAAGGCGAACAGCTGCTGCCTTACTGCTCACATTAAAATTTGGGCCATGTGTTCTTTGTACTAGTCATCAGGCATTTGTATGTAGACAAAGTAGAGAAAAGGTATAGCTTTATTCTTAATGTTAAAGAAATTAGGCATGAAAATGTGAACATAAACTGGGAGGAGACATTTCAGAGGAGATCTTAGAGAAGTATTATAACTATTTTACAATGGAAATTATTTAATTGAGATTGCTTGTCGGACACTGTCCACATTACTATTAATGAAAGCTAATTTACATCAGGGTTGTCTTGCCCATTCATGTAACAACAATGGAAGACCTGTACAATTCCTAGGAAATAGCACAAGTGATGCAGTTTTTCTATCAAGATTATTGCAGACTAATTGGAAAAGGTACATGGAAATGCACCAGGCACCTTCGTCATAATAACAGTATTGTCAACTGACTTTGTCGTGCTGATGCTATTTCTCATAGACAAATAATAAGAATAAAGTAGAACATCATAAGATAAATTTAATGGAACACTGAAAATAATCCATGGCAATACTTTCAGATATGCAACATGGGAGGTCATGTTGCAGCTGCACAGGACATTGGTTAGGCAACTGTTGGAATATTGCGTGCAATTCTGGTCTCCTTCCTATCGGAAAGATGTTGTGAAACTTGAAAGGGTTCAGAAAAGACTTACAAGGATGTTGTCAGGGTTGGAGGATCTGAGCTACAGGGAGAGGCTGAACAGGCTGGGGCTGTTTTCCCTGGAGCGTCGGAGGCTGAGGGGTGACCTTATAGAAGTTTACAAAATTATGAGGGGCATAGATAGGATAAATAGACAAAGTCTTTTCCCTGGGGTCGGGGATTCCAGAACTAGAGGGCATAGGTTTAGGGTGAGAGGGGAAAGATATAAGGGGCCTAAGGGGCAACTTTTTCACGTAGAATGTGGTACGCGTATGGAATGAGCTGCCTGAGGATGTGGTGGAGGCTGGTACAATTGCAACATTTAAGAGGTACTTGGATGAGTATAGGAATAGGAAGGGTTTGGAGGGATATAGGCCAGGCGCTCGCAGGTGGGACTAGATTGGGTTGGGATATCTGGTCGGCATGGACGGGTTGGACCGAAGGATCTGTTTCCATGCTGTACATCTCTATGAATCTATGACTCTATATGCAGGACTGCAAAATAAGAAAGCCCAAGTTCTAGACTTAGAGGTGCACACAAAGGACAATACTAGGAAGTATGTCATACTGAAGGATGATCAACAGCTTGAACAGGCTCCTGATGGCACAGGTTAAGGCCAACACTCCAGATTTATTCATAAACACTAAATATTGTAATGTGAATACAGTAGGTTCAGCGTTCTCAAAGAATGAAATTAAATGGGCAAAAGGGGCTTTTCAATCATGAACCATCTTGTGAACCTAATTTCTTTTAATGCAAATTCCGTTAATTGGAAACAAGTTTATCCACAATCCAAATTTAATAATAGCCTGTAACATAAGTAAACTGACATATTGTTACCTCAAGAAATATTTTTATATTCACAAAATCAGCTATAATAAGCTTCAAGCATAGATTTTCTGTTAATATACATTACAGATTGATTTGTGTGACAAATACCAAAGCATAAGCAATAAGTGATAAATAACTTTTAACCAAATACAGTCAACATTCTAAAAATATCAAACTGTTTTGCAAAGTGTTCTTTTTTAACATTTCTGTACTTTTGAAAATTTTCAATTAATATGCTTTGTCTATATACAGGCAATCCCCGATTTACAAATGTCTCACCTACAAATGCTTATACTTATGAATGGGATCCCATAAGAAGAGTGTATTAATATTAAAAATCTGACATGTAAACATTACTTCACACAAGTCAAAATTGGAAGGACTTTAAAAAAAAATGAAACCTGGGCTACTCTTATTCACCAACTGTAACCAACTGATCAACTGGATACTTCACTATAGGAAAGACTGAAGGTATTGAAAAGTATGCAGTGGTTTCAGGCATGAGAAACTTCAGTTATGAGATAAATTGGAGAGGATGGCACTGTTCTTAGAGGGAAGAGTTCTAAGAGGGATCTGACAGAAGTTTTCAAAATCATGAGGGAGAAACTGTTCCTGCTTGTAAAAGGATCAAGAAAAGCAGGGAACATAGAAAGCAATTTGTAAAAGAAGCAAATGTGATGTGAGAAAAAAATTTTTTCACACAATGAGAGGAATGGATTTGTAATGCATTATCTGAAAGTGCGGTAAAGGAGTTCTGTAATGGAGGCTAACTGACCAGTGATTAGCCTCTCCTCATGCTGTGTCCTTGGCATTCAATAGTTGCTCATCATGATTCCATGCTATCACACTGGTGGAATGTCCCTAATGACTTCACACTGATGGAAGAGGAAGGACTCAAGAACAACCTCAACTGGTACAGGAATTGAAACCATACTGTCAACACTAATAAGTACCACATGGAACCTTCTGAGCTAACAGGATCTCATGGCACTGATCAGTAAAGCTGAGCAAAGTTTTGAGTAGAACAATAAAGGATTGTAACTTTAATCTCACCCTGCTTTAAGACAAATAGAAATTGCAATAGAACTGGAGAAGAAAACATCTGTGAATCACTAAATGTGGAATGAATAATGGATTTATTAAAGGAAAACCATATTTGACTAACTTGATTAAGATTGTGATGAGATAAACAAGAGGTTGGATAAGGGCAATTCATATATATCCCTGGAATAAGAGTTGGGAGCAGCAACAGGCCTCAAAATAAGTGAGAAAGTGGGGAGAAGGTAAATTAAAGTTCAGGCTTAGGGCCTAACACTTACCGAGTGCAAGAGTTGGAAACAGCATTGGACCAGGGTGTATCCGAGTTTGAAAAAAAATATTTTTAAAAAATTAACTGTGACATCACAGCAAGACTGAGTTGATTGGCTAGTGAGTATTGTAACTGTATATGCCTAAATTCAAAATTAGTGAGTTAGTCTCAGGAACTAGGAAATTCAAAAATTGCATTTTGTTTTTCAAATAAATCCATTTGTTTGGAACACTGTTCCTCAAAGTGTGATGGATGCAAAGTTTTTGAATATTTATGAGGAAAGGTAGGTAGATTTTTGATAATGAAAGGGGTGAAAGGTTATCAGTGATATTCAGGAATGTGAAGTGATGAGATCTTTTGACTAGCTTGAGAGGCTGAGTAGCTTACTCCTGCACCTAATTTGCATGCTTGCAGATAGCATCTTATATTTATTACAGCACAGAAGGAAGCCATTTGAACCATGAACGTGTGCTGGCCCTGTGAAACAACTACACTTCTACTGCCTCGATCCCTTCTTCCTTGTCAAGGAGTGCATCCCATATCCTAACTACTCCCTGCATAAAACAAAATAGTCCATGAGCTCCTTATACTTGTTGTGGGAGAGGGCATAAAAGATGGAGAAAGGGTTTTAAGTAAACAATTTGCATTAAAAAATCCATGGTGGGAGTTACTTTGCATTCCAGCATGACCCTGGAATAGTTAAACGTTTCGGCAAACAAGAGCTGGTCATACAGCACTTCATGTGGACTCATCTAATAGTGAATGGCAAGACTAATTGTCCACTATAGCCTTTCACGTCTTTACTCCTTCAACGTAAAGGAACAAAAATTAGGACTCTATCAGAGAGGGTGGTCAGAGTGAAAGACAATAATACTTTTAATGGGGCCTATGGTATCAAAAATGGAAGTGAGGGTGTAGCTGCACAGATCAGTAGCTGTAGTAATGTGGGGAAATCAACATTATAGAGCAAACACTGAAAATGCTTAAGTTAATAAAAAATTCACAAGCTGATGTCCAAAGCTAGATATTTAAAAAATAATGCATTAATTAATTTTCTTTGGTGAAAAATAATCAAGAAGCTTCTTTTCAAACAATGCCAATATTGATATATAACTTTTATATTAAAATTTCTAACATTATTATAAAATACATTGCACCCTAGATATAACAGCACAATGATCATCCTCCAAATAAAGGCAAATCAGTCCTTATATTGTGTGTTATTAATTGGAACATAAGTCAGCCAAGTTTAATATTCAGAACTAGATTAAAATATCAGACAACATTTCATTTCAATCAGCATCTTACTGAGTGCAAATTAAACTTAGGGATCTTGTGAGTTTTAAATGATAAAGAGACAAGCATGCCTCACAAACAGACATAATTTTCTTTTAAGGCATCATTACTCCAGTATCATCAGAAAACAATTGACAATAAGTTAAGACACTGTATATATGTTATATATTATGGCGACTTAAGATCACCAAACTACATACTGCCCAGTTTTAAGATTTTAAGGTGCTTTCTTAAATTGTCATCCCACATTAGTTCATTCAATATTTATTATTATCTTTGAATATTAGTTCAGGAGAACCCCAACATCGATTTAGCCCCCAAGTAAGGCACAATAAAAAGAAGAGCAGCAGGAAATTTAAGTTGCAAGTGAGCGGAGTCTCCTTGGGCTATCTACTTATCTTCTGATGGAAATAGATGAACATAAATAGGGGAGGTGATGGCCTAGTGGTATTATCACGAGACAAGATCCAGATAATGTTCCTGCTGACACGTGTTTGAATCTATCCATGGCATATGGTAGAATTTGAATTCAATTTATTGAATTAATAATGGGTGATCATGAAACCATTGCTAATTGTTGGGGGGAAATACATCTGCTTCACTAATGTCCTTTATGGAAGGAAATCTACCATTCTTATCTGGTCTGGCCTACATAGGATTACATTTTAGATTACATTACCTATAGTATGGCAACAGGCCCTTCGGCCCAATAAGTTGGACTGATTGAGATATTACAAAACAACTCTCCCAACAGTGCTTTGTCTGAATTGTGCTTTCCATGAATATTGCAAAGTTTAGTACCACTGTCATTACAACTATCATCTGATTGCCTTCCTTCAATCCAATGTTATTGGTCTTGTTTTAATTAAAAATAAGTATTTACATCAAATCCAGATAAAGATTATTCCAATAATTCCATTCCATATGATTGCAATAGCTAACGTTTTCAGGCAGGATTTGTCCTGTGGGCTGCTGAACTTCATCACCAGGCTCAAGTGGGGGTCAAAAGCTCATACTGTGAGGAAGAGTTGATCAATGTACTTTGCTTTAAACAGATAATTTGTAACAGAGGACAGGATCACCATTCCAATAAGGATAGTGGGAGGGCACTCAAAGCTGGAAGACCTGTCATTAAATAAAGCAGGGTGCAGTGAAAGGTATTTGCAAGAATGATGCTTCCAAATGGAGCCATCCCCTTGCCAACTTCTCTAAAATTAAAATGGCTTTAATAACTAGGCCACTACTGATAGCAGGGGTTTGTGATTTTGTGCAATTGTGTGTATATATGTATGTGTATGTGTTTTGGAGATGGTGTGAAGAATTGGGAGGGGAGGGCAGACTGTAGCTGCTACTGCATCAGGCCGACAGGAAGGCTCTTGGTGCTAGTCCTCCCCAGTCTGCCAAACATTTCCACACCCAGACAGCTAACAAGCCCCACCACCTCTGAAACGTGGAGACCAACTGGTAAATTGTATGAGACCTCAGTTAACATATTTTAAATGGCTGTATTACTTTAATTACAAATGTTACAGGAAGGATAGAAAGGGAGGCAAGAGAAGAGGGGAGTGGTGTTTTTGATAAGGGATAGCATTACAGCTGTGCTGGGGGAGGATATTCCCGAAATACATCTAGGGAAGTTATTTGGGTGGAACTGAGAAATAAGAAAGGGATGATCACCTTATTGGGATTGTATTATAGACCCCCTAATAGTCAGAGGGAAATGGAGAAACAAACTTGTAAGGAGATCTCTACTATCTGTAAGAATAATAGGGTGGTTATGGTAGGGGATTTTAACTTTCCAAACATAGACTGTGACTGCCATAGTATTAAAGGTTTAGATGGAGAGGAATTTGTTAAGGAGTATACTTAACAGGGAAATCAGGAGGGCAAAAAGGGGACATGAGATAGCTTTGGCAAATAGAATTAATGAGCATCCAAAGGGTTTTACAAATACATTAAGGACAAAAGGGTAACTAGGGAGAGAATAGGGCCCCTCAAAGATCAGCAAGGCGGCCTTTGTGTGGAGCCGCAGAAAATGGAGGAGATACTAAATGAGTATTTTGCATCAGTATTTACTGTGAAAAAGGATATGGAAGATATAGACTGTAGGAAAATAGATGGTGACATCTTGCAAAATGTCCATATTACAGAGGAGGAAGTGCTGGATGTCTTGAAACGCATAAAAGTGGATAAATCCCCAGGACCTGATCAGGTATACCCTAGAACTCTGTGGGAAGCCAGAGAAGTGATTGCTGGGCCTCTTGCTGAAATATTTGTATCATTGACAGTCACAGGTGAAGTGCCGGAAGACTGGAGGTTGGCTAAGGTGGTGTTTAAGAAGGGTGGTAAGGTCAAGCCAGGGAATTATAGACCAGTGAGCCTGATGTCGGTGGTGGGCAAGTTGTTGGAGGGAATCCTGTGGGACAGCTAATGACTCTAATTGACAACTCACTGTAACACAGCTGATTCAGGAAAATGGAGAGAAGATGGAGTTGGGAAACACATTGACTGTGACACTTTTAGCACCCATCCATCGCAGTACCTGGCCCTAAAAAGAGTTACAGGTCAAGCCGTAGAGTCATAATGGCTCAAAAACAAACTACACAGCAGAAGGAGCACCATGCTATCTCTCTATAAAACAATCCAGCATACTAATCACCTCAGGGTCTCCAGACAACTAAGTACTTACCTAATCTAATGCAATGATTCTCTTTAATTTTGTTGATTTGTTCTCATGACGTTTGCTCTGTTTCCCATTGTTTCCAAACTGTCTTCCACTGACTGATACAGGTTTCTTTCTTTCTCCCCTGTAGACTTTCACAGATTAATTCTCTCTCTCTCTCTCCTACTGACTTCACGCACTCATTCTCTCTGTATTCTGCTGACTTCCTCCACATTCACACACTTTGTCTCTCCCTGATTCCTGCAGGTTCACTTTCTCTGTCTACCACTGACTTGTACAATTCACCCTTTCTGCCTTCCACCGATCCCTGCTGTTAATATTGGTTAAAAATCACACAACACCAGGTTATAGTCCAACAGGTTTAATTGGAGGTGCGCTAGCTTTCGGAGCGACGCTCTGTCATCAGGCGATAGACTATCACCGCTCCTTCATCAGGTGATAGTCTATCACCTGATGAAGGAGCGTCGCTCCAAAAGCTAGCGTGCCTCCAATTAAACCTGTTGGACTATAACCTGGTGTTGTGTGATTTTTAACTTTGTACACCCCAGTCCAACACCTGCATCTCCAAATCATGGTTAATATTGGTCTCCAACACTATTTCCTTCAGGCTCTATTGCTTCCTGACTCCAACTGACCACCCACTGCCACTTTCAGCTATGGGTTCCTGACACTGTTTTTGGTCAGGCTGACTCTCTCCCCACTAACTCTCTGCTGTGTGGGCCATCAGCACTATCCTCCCTCAGGTTCACTCTTTTCATCTCTTTCTCACTTCCTTTTGTTCTTTCTCCTAAGTTAAAGGAAGTAATTAGGAATCACCCTCATGTAATTCCTTAGTATGTGTCCTTGTGCTTGTTTACTTGTCTTAGTGTTTAAATTAGATTCTGTCCAGTGGCTCGAGCTTTGGAAATTAAACTTCTTGCCTTCCATTGGATCCAGTTCAAATAAGTATGAATGACAATTTCATGAAGTTCTGGATCTTGACAGCCTGAGTTGGGCAATACAGCCAAGCTGGTGGCCCAGATGAAGGCTAACCAGGGCTTTGTATAGCTGAAATATGACTTGTATTGTATCATTGGGAAATTTAAATATGTGGATTTCTATTGCAATGACCAAATAATTAATGGGTCAATGAATAGCTGAGATCCAACATTGACCCTTGCAAGACACCACTCGTCACATCCTGCCAATTAGAGTACCTGCTCATCATTAGCTACTTTCTGGGTACCTCTACTCTGCCAATTTCTAAATAGATCAGTAATCTGCCTTCAATTCTGAGATCTTCACGGCAGCCAACAGTCTCTGGATTGCCTTCTGGACATCCATGTAATTAATGCCTAGAATAATATAAAGTTAAAAATCACAACACCAGGTTATAGTCCAACAGGTTTAATTGGAAGCACACTAGCTTTCGGAGCGACTGTTGGACTATAACCTGGTGTTGTGTGATTTTTAACTTTGTACACCCCAGTCCAACACTGGCATCTCCGAATCTAGAATAATATAAACATTCTCTGTACATTAGTACGGCCAGAATTTCAAAAACTATGAGCAGATTTGTTAGGCTTGACCTACCCTTTGAAAAATCTATGCTGGCTATCTCTGATGAAAATTCCAAGGTGTTCATTCACCCTACCTTCAATTATAGACTTTAGGAATTCTCTGAAAAGAAAGGTTAACTTATTTATAGTTTTCTGATTTCCTTCTCCCAACCTTTCTGAAAGGACAAAGGAAAACATGATAAGAGATAGGAAGCATTTTTCACTGCTCCGAGCACACTGGACTCATTCCAGTGAAAACAGAACACATGAGCTTGGAATAATAACTAATTTCCTGCACAAACGTAATTTTCACAAGTTTAACAAAAAAATTAGACTATTTTCCTAATCAACCTTTTACAGAGATGTTATTGCACGTCTCTGGAGCAGGTGGTACTTGAACTCAGACCTCCTAGTCAAGGGGCTGAGGACACATCCACAACACCACAAGAAGGCCAAGTTTACAATGTTATTCTCTTAGTCTCATTCGTCCTACTTCCTGGTATTTAACTCATTTATCACATGATTTCCTCATTGCGTTCACACACTGGAACTTGTAACTATTCAGGATGGTTACAAGGGAATTCCTACTGAGCCTGGCTCAGTGTAAGTTGGGAGTTTCTCACCTGTGTAAATCTGACAACAGGGTATCCTTCAACTTAGTCTGATGGACAGCATGTTCTAGCTTTCTTATGTTATTGCTAGTACTGGAAAATTCCTTTTAATTGGTTTTTTGTAAGAGTAAACTATAGTAATGGAAAACTATCAAAGAAGAAAAGTAAAGATGCAAGATAGCTTACAGATTCCACTTCCTTAACAGTTTGAAAAACAATGCCAATAACCCATTCAACATTTAAATTGGAATGTTAAGTTCCATTTTCCTAGGTTCAGAGCAAGTCCAAAAACAGTGGCAAGCTTCGAATATTTTGACATGTCATATATTTGTGATAAAAATTAAAATAAAATATATAATGAGGAATTTCTTTTTTGTCCAATATTTGTACAAAAGGTTATGAAAAGACTGAATTTTCCATCAATTTATTTCCCAGAGATAAAGTTCTATATAAAAGCCCGCTAATTATTGGTACTTGGAAAACATTCCAGACTCCTTTTCTACTTCTCACTATTCAACCTTAACTTGCTGTCTATTAGAAATAACAATCCCTATGTCCAAAGTAAGGACCCAATTTTTATATGGAGCTAAAAACAGTAATTGCTGGAAAATCTCAACAGGTCTGTAAGTTCAAACCCAAAACATTAATTCTGATTTCTCTCCACAGATCCTGCCAGACCTGCTGACTTTTCCAACAATTTCTATTTTTGTTTTTGATTTCCAGTGTCCACACTTCTTTCCATTATTTCGTATTCCAGCCTCGGGCGACTGTGTGGAGTTTGCACATTCTTCCTCTGTCTGCGTGGGTTTCCTCCGGGTGCTTCGGTTTCCTCCCACAATCCAAAGATGTGCAGGTCAGGTGAATTGGCCATGCTAAGTTGCCCTTAGTGTTAGGTGCATTAGTCAGAGGAAAATGGGTCTGGGTGGGTTACCCTTCAGAGGGTCGGTGTGGACTGGTTGGGCCGAAGGGCCTGTTTCCACACTGTAGAGAATCTAATCTAATAAAAAATCTGACTCTAGACCCAATCTTGTAGCCTCCAATGTCATTCTGCACCAGGTAATTACCTAATTTTGAAGAACTTAACATTGTTACTGTATAACTTTTGAAGGGATTCTGCTTCACTCATCTATTAATTTGCTGTTTAGTCTAAATGTTCTAACTATGTCTCTGTCATCCCAGCCATTCAGCATTTTTTCAAAAAACAGATCACCTTCTCCCTTTGTCCTTTTTCCTGCAATAAAATCAAGTTGCACTCCACAAATTTTCCTCATAACTTTGAAAATACTAATTCATCTTTTATATTCTTCTAGGCATTAAATGCTTCCGCATTTTATTTTAGTGAAAATGCCTCAAATTTGCACACCATATTCAAATAGTCAGAGAATTATATAGAACATACAGCACAGGTACAGGCCATTCAGTCCAGCGTGTCTACTTTTGTGTTTATGCTTTAAACAAGCCTCCCCCCCAATTTAAATATTCATTTCTGGGTCTGTCTAAAAGTTAATAATTTTGCTTGTAACACACATTTAATGCATCCAGTAACCTAAGACTGACCATTGCACCACAAAGAGAATGTATATTATTGGTGATGACATCTATTGAATGAAAAATATACCAAAGTCCAATTGACTACATTGGTGTATATAAAACATCATATTTTGAAAAAGAATAGGGTGTTCTCCTTATTCACCCTTGGCCAATATTCACCTTTCAAACAACATCACGAAAAGAAAATAGAAAATCAAGATAATAGGAGGGGTAGGCCATTTGGCCCTTCAAGCCTGCTCCTCCACTCAGTAAAATCCTGGCTTCTTATCCAACTCAGCATCCTATTCCCTCTCCCCATACCCGATCCTTTAGCGCTAAGAACTACATCTAATTTCATGAAAACTTTCAATGTTTTCAAGACTGGAGCAACTGGGCTTGTATACCCTTGAGTTTAGAAAACTGAGAGGGGATCTGATTGAGACATATAAGATTATTAAAGGATTGGACACTCTGGAGGCAGGAAACATGTTTCCGCTGATGGGTGAGTGCCGAACCAGAGGACACAGCTTAAAAATACGGGGTAGACCATTTAGGACAGAGATGGGAAGAAACTTCTTCAACCAGAGAGTGGTGGCTGTGTGGAATGCTCTGCCCCAGAGGGCAGTGGAGGCCCAGTCTCTGGATTCATTTAAGAAAGAGTTGGATAGAGCTCTCAAGGATAGTTGAACAAAGGGTTATGGAGATAAGGCAGGAACAGGATACTGATTAAGGATGATCAGCCATGATCATATTGAATGGTGGTGCAGGCTCGAAGGGCAGAATGGCCTACTCCTGCACCTATTGTCTATTGCCTTGGCCTCAAACACTTTCTCTGACAGAAATTTCTCCTCATCTCAATATTGAACGGTTTACCCCATACCCTTAGATTGTGACCCATGGTTCTGGATTCCCCAGTCATCAGAAACATCCTTCCTATATTTACCTTATCTAGTCCTGTTAGAATTTTATAAGTTCCGATGAGATGCCCCTCATTCTTCTGAATTCCAGTGTATACATTCCTAACCACTCTAATCTCTTTTCATACATCAATGCTACCATTCCAGGAATCAGCCTGGTGAATCTTTGTTCACTCCCACCATAGCCAGAGCATCCTTTCTCAGGTAAGGAGGCAAAAACCACACACAATACCAAGGCTCTGTACACAACTGCAGCAAGGCATTTCTGCTCTAGTACTCCAATCCTTTAACTATGAAGGTCAAAATACCATTTACCCCCTTCACCACCTGCTGACCTGCATGTTTATTTTCAGTGACTGATGTACAAAGATATTGATGTCTTATTGTACCTTCTCCTTTCTCGATCCATCACTGTTCAGATATTAATCAATCTTTCTGTTCTTGCTACCAAAATGGATAACCTCACAATAATTAACATTATACTTCATCTGCCAGGCATTTGCACGCTCAATTTAGGCAAATTACACTGAAGCATCTCTGCATTCTCCTCACAGTTCACACTCCTATCCAGATTTGTGTCATCTGCAAACTTGAAGATATTATATAGTTCCCTCATCTGAATCATTAACATATCATCCGTTATTATCATATTGCCATCTGTGAAAGTTTGCTCTGATACATACTGACTGATACATTTCATAAATTATAACATTGACCAAAATACTTCATAGATTGAAAAGCACTTTGAGATGTTCAGTAGTTGAAAAGTTCTATATAGATATGTCTTTTTATTTCACCATGCATTATAAAGCTAGCCAAGATCAAAATGCCAAAATGGAAAACCCTATATCAACATTTTATAATAGGTAAAACCTTACTTTGGGAGGGAAAATCCCATTTTCCTCAGTACGTGAGGTTTCAAATGGCAAAAAATTTTTAAATTTGTAACACAATGTTACAATATTTTCATTTAGCACTTGTTGATGATTTATATTGCAATGTTGGTGTCTGCTCCCAACACAAACTTATTTGATGACAGCACAAATCAGAGTTTAGGCCTGGAAATCAGTGTCACTCTTTTTATTCTAAAATAGGAAACAACGCGACATGGATACACTGAACCATAAGCCAAATTATTCAATCTGTATTCCAATTGATACAGATTCTGTACTTGGATCCATGCCTTGTATCATTTAAAACTACAAGACCATAACAAATAGGAACAAGAGTAGGCTTTTCACCCATTCAAGTCTGCTCTGCCATTTAATAGGATCGTGGCTGATCCAACATTCCTCAAGTCCACTTTCCTGCCCCTCCCCTTAAAATATTGATCAGTAGGGGAATTAAATGTTATTTATCTCAGCCTGAAATATACACAAGAACTCTGCTGCCATAGCTGTCTGCGGCAAGGAGTTCCAAAGACTGAACACTCTAAGAGAAGATATTCCTTTTCATCTCAGAATTAAATTAATGCCCCTTTATCCCGACACTATCTTGTCCGAGACTCTCCCATGAGGGGGAACATTGTCTCAGCATTTAACCTGTCAAGCCTCTTAAGAATCCTATATGTTTCAGTGAGATCACCTCTCATTCTTCTAAACTCCAGTGAGTAGTGTCCTAACCTGTTTAGCCTTTGCTCATAATTGGGGATCCTCAATATTGGGAATCATCTTCGTGAACCTTCTCTGAACTGCCTCCAATTTTCTTAAATAAGGACACCAAAAATGCTCACCGTACTCTGATGATCTCACCAAAACCTTGTAGACTGCTAAGACTTTCCTAGTTTTATTTCAAGAGCGTTGGAGTATGAGACCCAACATTCCATTACTCTTCCCGATTACCTACAAGCTTTCTGTGTTTTGTGCACAAACATACACACACACGTCTATGGGGGTGAATTTGCATTTGCAGATACATTCTATTTCGTTCAACAATCTATAGGCAGTTAGTCCATGTGACATTTTATAAGTCCCTACTTTGGAAATAGAACCAGTCTAACTAAAGATTGGGATATTGACAGTCTCTAAGCTCACACCTTTAATGTATTGTCTGAGCTAGGATGTCACTTTTTTTTTATAAAACCTTAAGTTATTTTGGGACTATGATTTGAAAGAAATTCTGGGATTTAGATATTAATGAATTGAAACCTGCAACCTATTTTAAGTAATGAAAGACTTAACACCAATCTAGCTTTGTTCAATATGCTGCATCAGTTGTGTGACACTTTGAATTTTTATTTTAAATTCTGTGTCCTATGATCCTGCCCCGCCTAGCTGCAAAAGCTTGTATTTCAAAATAAACTTGTTGGACCCTAACCCGGTGTTGTGTGATTTTTAACTACAAACATTTCATCATTCTGAACAATGGTAACTGCTCTTCCAAAGGTTTGGGTACAAGGGGGAAAGTATACTATTTTACTCACCGTGCCATTACTTGCAAAGGCTCCACAATAAGTGAATCTGGAAAAGAACATGAAGTAAGAGACATTGTCAAGAATGATACTGAAAATATTTGTTTATTCAACTGAGTTGTCAAAAACTGAGACAAATTAAATAATTATTTTAAAATTGTGATTTATATTTGTTGGAAACTTAAGAAATCTTAATTAGCTGAACAGATGAAAGGTAAGCATCCTACATATGTGTGCAAGAAATATTATATGAAATAAAATAGATTGAAATGAAAGAGTTCAATGCAAGTGACTGTCCAGAAATATAAGCAGAAGGAATGGTTAATGAGAACTGTACAAGGAAATGCATTTATAATAACGCAGCACAGCACTTTAAATTCAGGTTGCTTAAAAATGTATGTTTTTTTTAATACCTTTAGTACAGTCATGCTACTGGGAAAAAATACAAATTAAAGAAATAAAAGAAATGTTAAATTGAAGACTGACTTATACACTTAAGGTCCTAGGGAGTGCTGCTGAACAAAGAGACCTTGGAGTGCAGGTTCATAGCTCCTTGAAAATGGAGTCGCAGGTAGACAGGATAGTGAAGGCGGTGTTTGGTATGCTTTCCTTAATTGATCAGAGTATTGAGTACAGCGATTAGGAGTTGCAGCTGTACAAGACATTGGTTAGGCCACTGTTGGAATATTGCATGCAGTTCTGGTCTCCTTCCTATCGGAATGATGTTGTGAAACTTGAAAGGGTTCAGAAAAGATTTACAAGGATGTTGCCAGGGTTGGAGGATTTGAGCTACAGGGGGAGGCTGAACAGGCTGGGGCTGTCTTCCCTGGAGCATTAGAGGCTGAGGGGTGACCTTACAGAGGTTTACAAAAGCATGAGGGGCATGGATAGGATAAATAGACAAAGTCTTTTCCCTGGGATTGGGGAGTCCAGAACTAGAGGGCATAGGTTTAGGGTGAGAGAAGAAAGATATAAAAGAGACCCAAGGGGCAACGTTTCCATGCACAGGGTGGTACGTGTATGGAATGAGCTGCCAGAGGAAGTGGTGGAGGCTGGTACAATTGCAACATTTAAAAGGCATTTGGATGAGTATATGAATAGAAAGGGTTTGGAGGAATATGGGCCAGGTGCTGGCAGATGGGACTAGATTGGATTGGGATACCCGGTCGGCACGGACGGGTTGGACTGAAGGGTCTGTTTCCGTGCTGTACATCTTAATGACTCTATGACTCAATGATTGATGTTGAAAAGCTTTAACCTTAAGATAGGATTCAAAATGTTTATTGAGGGTATATGGAAAAATGAAGGGGCAGTGGGACTTTGGAGAGGAATTTCTAGACAGTAAAGGAAGGAAGTTTTTGCCATCAATATAGGGGCAAAGGGCATGAACAAGAGACCAATTGAAGTACAGAAGAACAGTAAGGCAAGTCTTAAAGGTAATGCAGAGATAAGGTAAGATAAGATATGACAACAAAATCATATAAATAAGGAGCATGAATACATTATTTCGTCCCTCAAACCTGTTCCAGCAGTTGGTAAGATTATAGCCAAACAGATTGAGGCCTCAACTTCACTCTTCTGCCTACCTCCCATACCTTTCAATTCCCTTGTTGGTCAGAAATCTACCTAATTTTGGTTTAAAAAAGTATACAGTAGTGAATCTGCTCCACCTACCTCTGTGGGGAATACAACCTTAAAGATTCGTGATCCTCGGAGAGAAAAACAATTCTCTATGTCTCATCATCCCAATGGAAAATCTCTTACTTGTAAACTGTGTCCTCCAGTTCTGGTCTCTCCTACTTCCTTTCAGCATGAACCTTCTCATCCTCCAAACTGTCCCCACTAGTGCTTTATCTTGAAGAAAGGTATTAAATTCCACCAAGCAATTTTGATTGAAGAATTAATCCAAAGTAAAGCAGGTTTGTTGTACTCTCTGTGCACAGCTTCAGTGTGTAATGTGAATGCTGGGCACAGCCTTGTCTACAGTAATGCGATTCAGTGTGAGACCAAATTTAGGGAAGTAGATTTGCTTATCTCCAGCTTTACCTACTTTCAACTTCACTTTTTGCCAAAAATCCTGTGTTAAATTATTGGTGTGCAATGCATTCGGCAAATAAGATTGGGGTCTAGATTATCAAATCACGTGGTATCTCTTCATGGAGCTTTATAAAAATTGATACTTCTAATAATTAAACAAAAGCCTTTCAGCTCAGTGCCAGGAATCCACTTTCTTCCGCCTTGTTTCAACATATTAGGATATCAATCTTGATCGAGCTTTTATAAAACATTCACTATGCTTTTACAAACTGTTAGAACCGAGGCTGGAGGAATGCACTGTCACTCTTAACCCACAGCTCTACTAGTTACAGAATTAAATAACAATTAGTTTTCCAGTTATCAAGATGATCAATTAAATACCTTAACTATATCAAGTTTTAAATAGCAAATCTATGATCCAAGTTTCTTAAGAAACACAATTATTGGTTTATGAAAGCAAAATGTATTCAATAAAACTGCAATAATTGGTTAACATATGCAATCAGTAATATAGAAGCATTCTTTAAATAACTCCAACACATACAAACACATGCTCACTTTTCAGAAAAAGGAGAGAAGAAAAAAAGATTTCTGTGCAGAGATGGGTTTTCTGAAAAATGAATTTGGCCCATGGGCTGCTCTAAGACTCAAATGGGTAAAGTGTGATATGTTCCAGAGGCTGTTGTTCTGAGTTCTGCATGGTGTGGTCAAATCACTAAACACATAAGCTTATCTCTGAAGTCTTACTGACACAGCTTAGGAAATACAATCTTAAGATTGAAAACAATCACATTTTTTCAAAATAACAAATAGATTTCACCCTGCACCGACAAGAAGATTTTTCTTTTCAGAAATGAGAAAGATTAGCTGAGCAGCTTGTTATTAGCAAGTTTTCTTCCAACTCAGCTTGGTTTTTAGCAAGCTTTCTGTAAGTGAACCAGATAAAACAAGCAGTACATTTTGTAGGACCACACCTGTGAAGAGATGGGACATGAAAAAAACCCCAAGTAGCCAAGAATGATGTCACTAATGTTCCTATCATTCCAATTCCTGTATCTTGAGGCTGAATGAGGCCCTATTCTCCTACTACCTTCTGGCCCAGACCCTCTGGTGCAACTCATACAGGATCCTACTATCATCACACCAGTGAATGAGATAGTGACAGAGAAAATGCTGGCAGATATGTTCCAAATGAGATAGCTCCATGAAGGGCTAGAGATGATTGAAGCCCATCCTCAGTGAGGTGGTAATAGCCCTCGTGTCCCCTACTGAACCTCCCATCAACCCCTATCAAACTCAGGAGCTTTGAGCTAATGCCTGGGTTACCACAATGAAATTCAAGTGGACTTTAAGGCTGGCTCTGATCTTTAGGTCTAACTGCTTTTCTGTAAAGAGAATAAGTATGAGTAAGTGGATGGCTCATTCCGACCGGCAAACTCGATGGACCGCTTAGCCTTTTTCTATACTGTAGACTTCTTTGACACCAAAGGACATTGCTCCATTTGTCTGGGGAAAGTGCTATTTTAACTCATCTACAAGTACAATTCGCAGCCCAGTGAGCAACAAATGCACTTCTCTGAAGATGTGTTCTCTCATCTGGATTCTACTGATGTTGTGTACATCATTCTTGGAGGTGTTGTGGGCAAGGGATGGGTTGGCAAACCTTCAAGTGCATTAGAAGAGGAAACCTCTGGTACTTTGGACAGCCAAGTGGTGGAGTGCCTAAGGGACTCAGTTGGTCTGATCTTTCAGTGTAACTGCTTTTCTGTAAAGAGAATAAGCATGAGAAAGGGGTCAATTGCTGGAAAATGGGATTAGAATAGATTGGTGGCTCATTTTGACAGGCAGACCCGATGAATCACATGGCCCTTTTCTGACCATTTTTCTGGGGAAAGTGCTGTTTTAGCTCATCTACAAGTTCACTGCCAGGCCAGTGAGCAACAAATCCGCTCTGCTGAAGATGTGTTCTCTCATCTTGACTCTATTGACGTAGTGTACATCATTTTTGGAGGGGCTGGGGTGGGGGCGTGGGGAACGGATGGGTGGCAAAATTTCAAGTGCAATAGAAGAGGAAAGCTCTGGTGCTTGGCACAGCCAGACAGCATTCAAATTGGTGATCATCGGGCAAAATCCCTATTTTGACACTCGTACATTTTCTTTTGTGAAATCTGAAGGATGGAATAGAACTAACCACCTCTGCATTTCTCAGGTACATGTTGCCTGCTTCCTGACTATGATCTTGTAACCAAATATATACTTGGACCATTACCTGTTGAAGACACAGCTTCTGCTTTTACAAGTATTGACAAGGTTTGCATACTGGCATTTTACAATGGAGCTGCTCGAGAATAAGCAATTTTGGGAATTGCTCTGTTGAATTTGGGCTGACTGGAGAAAGAAGCAAAAGGTAGTCAATTTGGAATTCTGCCTCTGACAGGCAGTCATTGCCACACATTTGCAGAAGATGTATGAAGAAATGAAGGATGTGCTGATGGACCATTAGCTTGTTACATCCTCAGAAGTGGAGAAAGTGAGGTCTGCAGATGCTGGAGATCAGAGCTGAAAATGTGTTGCTGGAAAAGCGCAGCAGGTCAGGCAGCATCCAGGGAACAGGAGAATCGACGTTTCGGGCATAAGCCTGAAGAAGGGCTTATGCCCGAAACGTCGATTCTCCTGTTCCCTGGATGCTGCCTGACCTGCTGCGCTTTTCCACCAACACATTTTCAGCCCACATCCTCAGAAGTGTCCATTTGGATGTTGGGTTTTTTCTTTCAGGACCAGGAACTGGAATGAAGGCAAAAATATATAAGAATTTCAGGATTATTGGCTGCCGATGGATCCCTGGTCTCTGATCTGGAAGTCATCAGTGCCCAAGCCCAGCCTATTTCAGGGTTCTGAACTCTCTTGATCTGTCTAAAAAGGATGCTCTTAAGAGTTTTGTGGCAAGACCTGCCAGGCATTAAGGATCTTAATTCCCTGTCCAATCTGGTGTAGCTGACTGGTGCTCTCAGGGGGCTACATGTGGAGTTTCACAGGCCACAGAGTTCTGGGATGTTTTGTACCTGGTGACAAATCAGGGCTGGCAAGGGGCAACCTCTGCCTTTGTAAGAACTGGTACCAGGTAACATAGGTTAATGGTCACTGTTAAAGCTATGTCTTCTTGTCCATGGTTAAAAATCACACAACACCAGTCATAGTCCAACAGGTTTGTTTGGAAGCACTAGCTTTCAGAATGCTGCTCCTTGATCAGCTGGTTCCATGTTGGACTATAACCTGGTGTTGAGTGAGTTTTAAGTCCAACACTGGCATCGCCAAATCATTCTTGCCCATGCATCTTTCTGGCCCATATGGTCCACCCTAACTGCACCTCCATGGTCATGGGCTGTGCAATTTTTCACATCTAACTGGTCTCAGACAGCTGGTGTTGTTCATCTGTTTTTCTAGGTGAAAAGCACATGATATTCAATGAATGATCATGAATATTCATTAAGAAGATTCTACTATGTTGATTGTTGGATGTCTCATTTCATTGGCCAAATGATTTAAAGCAGGAATCATTACAGCTGAAGAGTACAGTTCAAAAATTCACCTTTAAAGTATATAACATGCAAATTAACTTATTAAATAGAGATTGCTGGGCAGATAATGTGTTGCAGCTGTATTATGTGGGAACTGGTGGATGCCATTGCAGACAATGGTGACCACATCTGCAGTAAGTGTTGGCTGCTCAAGGAACTTTAGCTTAAAATTGATGAGTTGGAGTCTGAACTGTAGATGCTGCAACACATCACAAGCAGGGAGAGCTTACTGAACATAGTGTCAATTCCTGATGAAAGTCGATTTTCCTGCTCCTCGCATGTTACCTAACCTGCTGTGCTTTTCCAGCAATACACTCTCAATATTGTGTTTTAGTCGGCAATTAGATTAATTGAGTGAAGCAGGAATGGTAATCCAGAACATAGCTGTGAAGTAGCTTCGATCAGTGCCCTGGTCCAGTAGGTACAAGGTTCTTGCTCCCATTGTGGATGAAAGCACAAACTGCAGAAAGGATCAAACTAACCACAGCACTGTGGAGTTTGTAACTCTTGTCAAATATATCAGTGCATAAATGATTGGCTCCAGTTCTATCCTTCACCAACTTGTTTTCTGGATTATAACATGGTAGCAGAGGGCCAACATAAAAGTATAAACAAGTGCAGGAGTAAACCATATGGCCAATGAGATAAAAACAAGGACTGCAGATGCTGGAAACCAGAGTCTTCTTCCTGATGAAGGGCCCAAAACGTCGATTTTCCTGCTCCTCGGATACTGCCTGACCTGCTGTGCTTTTCCAGCATCACTCTAATCTAGACATATGGCCAATGAACCTGGTTGACCATTATGATTAAGAACGATCTTCAAAAGATCTTCAATAGACAAGCATACTATGGAAAAAATATAAAATGAACTTTAAAAGATTGCATCAAAGATTAATTTCATTTTAATACTGTAATCAGCACCAGCTTTTAAACTGCTGGATAGTATTGAGTTGTCCGATATTATCAGACTATTGGTTTCAACCAATGTTCAGTTCTTGGAAAGAGAGACATCTGCTGCCTTGAAAAATATTCCTGAGGTTATAATTCCATGTAAAGTAGCTGATGTCAGTCATTTTAAAAGTATTAATATAATCTCTACTGAGATCGCTATGCCGCTGAATGAATCTTCTATTAAATAGGCGCAAAGTAAAATTGACATAGCACATGATAAAGTGATTATTTTTGGAAGATCAATGGATTGGTGGTTCCCCTAGTTAAGATATTTATTGGTATCTCCACAGTACCAGAGTTTCTCATCAGAGCATTGCACAAGTATTTTCCCCATCAGGCAATCAGAATCAGATTAAAAAGCAAGTTGCCTTAAAGTTACATGTTTTCATTCTACTTGTTGAAGGTTAAACCATCCTGCTGTAGGTGTGGTTGAAGTATATGAAGCTAACAGAAATGGAATCCAATATGATTCTCCTTTTCAGAATGCTGGGGTTCCAAAGAAGTGTTATATTGGATTTGAAACATTAGCTCTGTTCCTCTTTCCACACACGTAGCCAGAACTGTTGAGTATTTCCTGCACTTCCTGTTTTTATTGCAGGTTTCCAGAATCCACAGTATAGCATTTTATTGCTGTAATAGAAAAGAATATCAGACTGTTTTTTTGGTAATTCTCTTGCACTCTCTAGAGGCTGTAGCTTCAAATTCCATTCCAACACTTGAACAGATAATCTTGATTGCATTTCACTTAAAGGACCATTACAGAAATATCGAAGTGCATGGAATTGATGCTTGAAATCTGTGAACAAAAGTATTAAAGGATGCCACCATAGCTTATTACACACACTTGGGTTTAACAAGATTGGTGCCATTGATCTAAATGTATGGCTTAAATACAAAGATTGTCATTCTACATTTTATAGACCAGATTTAGTTTATCCACAATAGTACACTGTAAGGACAAAATACTTATCATAGATTAAATCAAGGACAAATGGATATGAACTGTACTTGTTTCTGACCAGAAGCAAAAGTGATGCCAAGTATCAGGAGTTTTGAAGAACATCTGTATCTTACTGGAGGATATTAGAGTGCTCTCTCCTCCAGCTGGAAAAGTGATCTTAGAATGTCTTTAGCTCTTTCTTTCTTTTGTATCAATGAACATAAACGTGGTATTTACCCTTGATGATACGTTTGACGGAGATATTGCTGAAAGTTTGTTTTGAAAAGAAGCAGATACAGAAATAAACTATGGAAACTAAACAAATAAAATTATGAGGGGCATGGACAGGATGAGGTGGGGGTGGGTCCAGACCTAGAGGGCATAGGTTTAGGGTTGGAGGAAAAAGATATAAAAAGGGACAGCTTTTTCACACAGAGGGCAGTGCATGTATGGAATGAGCAGCCAGAGGAAATGGTGCAGGATGGGTTTATAAGGCATCTGGATGGGTATATGAATAGGAAGGGTTTCGACCTAGAGGGCATAGGTTTAGGGTTGGAGGAAAAAGATATAAAAAGGGAGTGCATGTATGGAATGAGCTGCCAGAGGAAATGGTGCAGGATGGTACAATTACAACATTTATAAGGCATCTGGATGGGTATATGAATAGGAAGGGTTTCAAGGGATATGCTGGTAAATAGGACTAGATTAGGTTGGGATATCTGGTTGGCATGGACAAGTTGGACTGAAGAGTCTGTTTCCGTGCTGTACAACTCTGCGACTCTATGACTCTAAATGTGTCGATCACTTGACTGATGCTTGAAATTATGCTATTTTCAGTGACATCCACTTTGTTGAAAAATGAAAATGTTCAACTAAAAACTGACCCTACAACTTTTTATTGGTACCAACGAGGAAAACATTCAGGCATCTTTGTGATACATGATTATTATGATCTAAAAAAGAGTCAGCATTTACAAACAAAACAGGGATTGCAAGAGAAACTAAGCAGATCTGGCAGTGTTTGTGAAGTCAAAGTAGAGTTAATGTTTCGAGTCCAGTGACCCTTTTTCAGAACTGATAACAACTAGAAAAAGATGGTATGAGTGATTGAATAGGTGGAGATGGAGCCCAGAGATAGAGAACAACAGTTAGGCAGCCAAAGGGCTAGGAACAGTAGAACCTCGACTATCCGAATATCAATTATCCAAATTTCAGATTATTAAAACAAGATCTCAAGGTCCAGTAAAAACATTACATCAAAGAGGTAAGTGAATTCAGATTACCTGCACTGAAGAACATGTGAAAATGGTGGCAAAAATAAAGAAACACAAGCATCTCAAGCAACAGTGACTGGATTTTTTTAATGTAAGGATTAGATACACAGCCTTTTGAAAAGTAAGTGCTTTGTTCCCTTCACTTTACAGTGCCATTCATGAAAAAATGGCCGAGAAAGTAAAGGCATGCGCGAGGCAGTGCTTCTGTCTTTCTATCGTGACACTGTGTTCATAGAAACTGACAAATGTTCTTGTGATTGTAGAGGTTTTTCAGGATCTTGTGTAATGCTGGTATTTCATATATTTATGTGATGTCTTTCTCAGTTTAACCTGCAACTTCCAGATTGCAAAGATTAGTTTGTTTAAATAGCAGACTCATCAAAATTAGATGAGATTCCCTACAGTGTGGAAACAAGCTCTTCGGCCCACCAAGTCCACACCGACCCTCCGAAGAGCAACCCACCCAGACCCATTCTCCTACATTTACCCCTGCACCTAACACTACGGGAAATTTAGCATGGCCAATTCATCTAACCTGCACATCTTTGGACTGTGGGAGGACACCGGAGCACCCAGAGGAAACCCACGCAGGCACGGAGAGAATGATTTAAACAAACTCCCCAGTAGAACACGGCATTAGATCAGTATGGCTGATTAAGGTCAAATCAATTATCTGAATAATCAATTACCCAAATGAAATACTGCCTGCCCATCTCGTTCAGATTATCAAGGTTCCTCTGTAATAGTATCGGGGGTAGGGGGAAAAACTGATAGTGGGAAGTGTAAGTAGATAAAAATGGGTTGTCTGTGAATAGTTACAAAGTTTGATTGATCGGGCAAACTGGTTTTGCTCTCAGATTAGACCAAATATTAATTTTAATGTGCTGGTATTAAGTCCTAAAATAAAAGACTCAAGTCAGTAATGTTTTAAGTGCAAATGAAACATTCAGAAATTAAATATAGATAAATCTGCACTTAAGTGACCAAAGAATAAGTAACTAGACCATTTAGCAAGCATTTAGTAATCCTTGACATTCTAATTTTCTTGATGGATAATGGAGTACAGTTGATTTCATCATATTTCTAATGGGTAAGAACAGGAAATGTTTTCTATTAGCTTTGGAAACTAAGAAAATACATTTTGTTGAAAGTACTCTGGCTCTCAGGGAGACAGTGAATATGGGATTCCATTTGTCAAATATTTTTAAGTAAAATTTTGTTAAATGGTCATAGTGAAGACTTATACTGATTTAATATTATGTAAATAATTGGTCCTTGTGGGATACCATGCAGTTTATGAAAAGTCTTAAGTTTGAAAAGATTATAAATCGCTTGGTATGAAACAAATGCTGGAGAGGAATTTCTCAAAGTAAATGAATGAATGCAAGTCATCACCTATCGAAGTGAAAACAAATGTGTATATTCAAAAACTGTTACAAATTCTAGAGGAACAACATCTCACAATATAATGTTTTGTATGGTAGTACAGAACTTTGGTTTAATTTACTTTGCAGTTTTGGTTTGGCATATCAAATATTTTAATCAGTTAGATTGTACATTGCGTGCAGGTACTGGGTGTTAACTGGTGATTCACTTGAATCCCTATAAAAGACAGCCTGGTGGGGCTCTTCTGGTGCAGAGGCAGAGTCCCTACCACTAGAATGAGAGGCTCAGGTTCAAGTCCCACCTATTCCAGAAGTGTGTAATAACATCACTGAACAGGTTGATCAGAAAAATAATTAAAAGATAGACTGAAATTCTATTTTTTTGGTGCATGGTTGTAATGTGCGGTTCTGAATAAATACAGAATTGTATACATTCCATGGGGCGGCACGGTTGCTCAGTGGTTAGCACTGCTGCCTCACAGCACCAGGGACTCCGGGTTCAATTCCCACCTCGGGTGACTGCCTGTGTGGGCTTCTTCCGGTTTCCTCCCACAGTCCAAAATGTGCAGGTCAGGTGAATTGGCCATGTTAAATTGCCCAATGTTAGGTGTGTTAGTCAGGGGTAAATGTAAGGAGGCGGGTTACTCCTCAGAGGGTCGGTGTGGACTTGTTGGGCCAAATGGCCCGTTCCCACCCTGTAGGGAATCTGATCTAAAAAAAAATGCTAGTTCCATTTCTATCATTCACTAAATGGTTTCGCAAGTATAAAATTACATGCAATCATTCCACTGGTTGGCCAACTCTTCAAATTAGGAATACAATACAATTTAGGGGTGACAATGGCCTTATGGTATTATTGCACGACTATTAGTCCAGAAACTCAGCTAATGTTCTGGGGACCTGGGTTCAAATCCCTCCATGGCAGATGCTGGAATTTGAATCTAACAAAAAGAAGTCTGGAGTTACGAATCTACTGATGACTGTGAAACCATTGCTGATTGTCAGAAAAATCCATCTGACTCACTAATGCCCTTTGGGGAAATAAATCTGCCACCCTAACTAGGTCTGGTCTACATGTGACTCCAGACCCAAAGCAATGTGGTTGACTCTCACCTGTCCTCGAAATGGCCTAGCAAGCCTCTCAGTTCAACAGCAGCTAGCGTCATGCAATAAATGCTGACCAACTAGTGACACCCACATTCCATGAGTAAAAAATTTTTAAAAACCTAGTACTGTATCAGTTAGGAGGGGAGGAAACAATTGGTTGGAGAAGATAGCTTTCACTGGCAAGGAAAAGAATATTCTAAAGGGTCAGAATCTAGATTTTTAAGATCCACACAGATTAGGTAATACAGATTAAGGCAATCTGATGGAGACTTTAATTACTTGAAAGATGCTGTTTTAAAAGTTACTAAACAATGACATTGTACCTTTAATGATTCAGCACAAATAAAAAATATGAAACTAATGCTGCACATTCCATTAAACAATAATACTGCCAATATTGGCAGAAAAGTGACAATTTGGCAAATTAAGACGTCCATTTATTTTTTTAAGGAAGTTTTAAAATGTTCATTATTTATTTAATTACTTTTTCTCAATGAGTTGGAGGATTGAATTAAGTTTCAACTTGTTACCATTCCACTTATGCTTGTATATAGGGCAGTGGTGGGTTACAAATTGCAAGGATAAAATGGGGAAATGCTAAGCTAGGATCTAGCCAAGGGTGAAAGAAGTCAGGTCAGACAAGTAGGAGTTGTTGGTTCCAAGGAGGGTCAGGCAGGTAGGAGGGGAATGTCTCTCTAGCTTTTGTTGGGTCCAGCAGAAGTTTAGGGATGGGGGTCTGCAAATCTTACGTTTGGCTGTCACCTGGCTGGGTGTAAGGACTAATGGGTTGGAAAAATGGCCGGGGCATCAAGACAAGAATGAATTATTATGTCCAGGGAACTGGGTAGGTGAGGAGGTGGAGGTAGCAGGTGTGCCAATTGGGTCAGAGCTTTTCAAGTCCTGCTGCGATGAGAAGAAATGTTAGGCGGGGCCAAGTCCAGTGAGGGATGTATGGTGAAGAGCTCAGGAGGTGGTCAGAACGACAAGGAGAAATGGGGTACTGCTGTGTCAGTTCTGGATGAGTCAGGTCAGAGTTTGTGGTCTGCTCAGGTACAGTTGCCAAGAGACCCAAGATTGTAAGATCTCAAGGGAGGTTTCGCTGCAGTGGGGAGTTGGATCAATTGCAAGATAGGAGTTCAGTTTAATAGTAAGATAGGAGAGTTTAAGTTAATCCCCAACTCTTCCTGGACAACAGTTAAACTCAACCGAGTCAGAACTGAGGTGCAACTGCAATCTGCATTGCTCCAGTGATTCTCTGGCCATTGGAATGTCTGGCAATCATTAAAAAAAATTAGATTACTTATATAATAAAACAAAATTTCTTAAATCTGTCTATTCTGTTTCTAATACTATTTCATTCATTCTCCTTATCTATTTTTGGGTTTCACATATCTTGCTATCACCTTTGCTATTCTCTCAATTTTGTGCCTCCATCCGTGTTTCCATTTTTTGGAAAGGGCATATAGCAGGAAATTGTACTGCCATGGGATGATAGCAAATTACAGTTTACTAGTCTTAACATTTCCTTTCCTTGCTCCTCCACTCCTATTGCTTCCCCACTTCAACGCTTCCAACAGCTCCCTTAATCTGCCATTCCCTCAGTGTCATCTCATTTTGTGCCTTTTTCCTATGCATTACCTCCTATCCATTGTATTGTTATGATCTCAGCTGAATGTACTACTGGACAAATCAGATCCCAGAATGAAATTGGCTAGATAGATCACTTTTTGTTAGTGAATATAGTGGTCATTCACTGAAACATAGTTACATGAGGTTGCAAAGTATCTTCAACCGCATACCAGAAATTTATGAAAGATGAAAACAAAGAAAAAAAAGTTATCTAAATATAGAACACAAAATAAAAATGCCTTTAAAATCTTAGTAAAACAAAGTTCTAATTTATTCTCCGACGCCATCACTTTACAGCAATTCAAATCCAAGTAGAAATTCAACTTCGAATAAAACATAGAGAATTTTATATCTACAAGTGTTTTTTTTTAGATTAGATTAGAATAGATTAGATTAGATTAGATTAGATGTGATGAGAGAATGGCTGTAGATTAGATTAGATTAGATTACTTACAGTGTGGAAACAGGCCCTTCGGCCCAACAAGTCCACACTAACCCGCCGAAGCGCAACCCACCCATACCCCTACATTTACCCCTTTAACCTAACACTACGGGCAATTTTAGAGTGGCCAATTCACCTGACCCGCACATCTTTGTGACTGTGGGAGGAAACTGGAGCACCCGGAGGAAACCCATGCAGACACGGGGAGAATGTGCAAACTCCACACAGTCAGTCGCCTGAGTCGGGAATTGAACCCAGGTCTCTGGCGCCGTGAAGCAGCAGTGCTAACCACTGTGCCACCGTGCCGCCCACTGTGTTCTTACACAGAATTAAAGACTTTTTATCCTCCCATCACCAAATCAACCATGGTATTTTTTTCACCTATTAAACATCATCAGTAAATAACCCATGTTTTACAATTGATTCATTTACATGCAGAGTCAAAACGTGTGGCGCTGGAAAAGCACAGCAGGTCAGGCAGCATCTGAGGAGCAGGAGAGTTGACATTCTGGGCAGAAGCCCTGCACTTGCATGTCCTTGGCGGAGTAGCAGGGGGAGTTGAAATGGTTTGGCCACAGGGCAGTGGGGTTGTTTGGTGCGTGTGTCCCACAGATGTTCTCTGAAATGTTCCGTGAGTTGTCATCCTGTTTCTCCAATGTAGATGAGACCACATCAAGAGCAACAGACACAGTAGATAAGGTGTTTGGATGTGCAGGCAAATATCTGCCGGATGTGGAAGGATCCTTTGGGGCCTTGGATGGAGATGAGGGGAGAGGTGTGGGTGCAGGTTTTACATCTCTTTCAGTGGCAAGGAAAGCTGCTGGGAGTGGAGGGTGGGTTGGTGGGAGGTGTGCACTTAACTTGTTCTGGGCCTCCTCCACTGCCAAATCCTAGCCACCCACGCCTGAAGGAAGAATGCCTCATCTTCCGCCTTGGAACCCTCCAACTACATGGCATCAATGTCAATTTCACCAGTTTCCTCATCTCCACACCACCTAATCCAGATCCAACCCCCCAACTTGGCACCACTCTCTTGAACTGTCCTATCTGTCCATCTTCCTTTCCACCTCTCCACTCCAACCTCTGCTTTGACCTATTACCATCACTCTCACCTTCATCTATCTATGACCTTCCAAGCTACCTTCCCCCCAGCCCCACCTCTCCTCCTATTTATCTCTCAGCCCCATTCTCAACCTCATCCCAACCCACATTCGTGATTAAAGACTTAGGCCTGAAAGGTCGACTCTACTGTGCTTTGGATGCTGCCGGACCTGCTGTGCTTTTCCAGCACCAAGCATTTCAACTCTGAACTCCAACATCTGCAGTTCTCACTTTCTCCTCATTTACTTGCAAAGCCCATTAAGGGGAATGCAGACTATCAAAGGTGAGGGAGAGGCGGGAAAGAGGGAGGTATTGGAAAGGAACATTATCCTTTCATATTCAAATCTTTAAATTTGATGCAACTGATTCTTCCTAGTTCTTTCCTGTGACCTGTAACATCTTCTTACAAAAATACTCATAAAACTTGCACTTTAGATCTCTAACCTTTTAATAACCTGCAGATTTTGAACCAAATACATGCGATCAGAATTTGCACAATCTAAACTTTCTCTGAACTGTTCTAAGCTCCTTTTCAGGAGAGAAACTACAGTTGCTTTTGACCCAAGTCAGGTTCTTCTCCAAACTGCCATAAAACTTTTAATCTCTGGATTTCTAAACTAAAATCAATCTGAAACAAGATCAAGCTAATGGCCCTCAACGTTTACACTCATTTTCATAAAACAGCACAATACAAACAATCTTCATTTACCACTCAAAGAGTTCCCATAATCTCTAAGAGATAGGATTAGGTCACTGTTCCAGGCAACTGTTCCAGAAGGACTGTTTAACCCAGATTTTTTAAAAATCCTTCCTAAAAGTAACTAACCCCATGTGCACTATTTAAAACCCAAACTCTAAAAATGACATAGATAAATCAGCCACCTTGCATTAAAGTAACATCCCCTACCCCTTTGTGCCTTGTTGTACCACATATCATTCACCCTTCCCAAAACCTTAAGAAATGCCATACATTTACATAATAATTACTGCTTGCAGATGATTTATTTTTTGCAAAATGTATTCCTTTGATAATACCAACCACAGATTTGCTTAAAAAAAACAAAAACTACAACCTACCCTCTGGAACAAGTTCTTCCAATCTTCCTGGTGGTCCAAGAGATGAACTCTGTTAAATAGGTTAACAATATGATTGCAAAGACAAATACATGAAAAAAACAACAGCACAATTATAAGTTGACAGTCCGAAAGTTAAAGCAATCCAATTTGGATTATTTGACTTTCAGTTCTTGAGGGATTGATAGCAAAGGCAGGTCTAACTGCGGTGGAGCAAAAATTTGCAGCTGGCCCACTCCTTTCACCACAGGAAGAAAAGTTAGTAGCAAGCCAGAAGGCCAAGGACAAGCCTGCCCTGCAGCTCTGAGGGTGAAGTGTTGCAGGTAGGATCAATTCGTGCTACCCTGCCTCCTCCTTCCAACCACTGGATTAATTGACACCTCCAACAATCCTATCTGCATTAAAGCTCCATAGGTGGCTCTGCTGAGACTGCAGCCGCATCCACAAAGGAGGCCCAATGGAACCCTGAATCCAGGATTTTGAATAGGAAAGGACTTTGGGGGAGTGGGGCACTATGATTTGATGTATGGCAGGTAGAAAGAAAGGCGAGGATAGGGGTTATCAATTGCAAAAAGAACCTTTCAAAGATACTACCCATTGCTCCCGACACTGTTAAAACTTTTAAAAATGGGTTGAGCCCACCCCTCTGAAAGCACATCCAGAGGGACATACAATATTTAGCCCATTATCTGTCAACAAAAATCAGTTATTTTGTGGTAATTTCCTGAAAAAAAATGCTTTTGTTACAGCAATGACTATCACAGCTGCTTAAACAAATATATATTTTACTATCCACATAACTCATTTCACCTTCATGAAAATTAAAAACATGGGACAGTTATAGTATCATTCCCATTTCCAAACATAAGCTTCAGTAATTTTTGTATTCCTTAAAAAGTGAATGGTAAAGGAAGATTTAGAAATTTCATTCTTGTAATAGCATGTCTTTTTATTAATTATAAGTAATAGCAGAAATTACCTCAAAAAGCAGTCAATAGTATACTTAGCAATAAAAATATTCTTGTAATATCAAAATGATTTGTTTTATTAGTAACATTACCATTCAAAGCAAATAATTGATACTTTACTTACCCAAATAGTTTTCCAATTATAAATAAGCAACAAGATAATACCTTCAATGAATTTTCACTCTGAATGGTGTGTAGACAACCAGCTGACAGCGAGAGAGATCTGGTCTCTTCGAGAACAGAGCCTCAGCAGCCTCTGACATCCCATCAGGAGGAGGTAAGTTTGGAGTGACAGGTAGCCAGTGCAGCAATGGCTCAAGCTGGCGTCATGAGGCTACGAAGCACTCTTTTACTACTTTATCTTGCTGACAAGCAAGAATACTATTTACTTATGGGGATACTCTTCAACTGGACAGCCAGTTGATATCCAACAGTGCATGTACTGTGCACACTTCACTCAGTGTTAACATAAATGATAGTCAGAGTCCTATGCATATTTCACATATTAAAAGAGGTCACAAGCTAGCTCAAACAACTGCTATAGCCATTACTCAGAGAAAGAAGGAGATGACCACATTGTGGAGTGAATGATTAACTAAAACTTTACTCTAAGACTAGCTACTGTGTACAAGGAGCTATGTCATAGTGACACCAAATCAAATTGAGCTAGAGCATGAGTCTACAGGGTCCCTGAAGATCTCTTTTCTTATCATCCCTTATACATAATCATTTCATTTAAAACTGTTAATACTCACTTACATAACTGTATATCTGATTTTATTAATCATACCAGTTGCAGAAATGGTGCAGTATGGAATTCATTGAATCATAGATACCCTACAGTGTGGAAACAGGCCATTAAGCCCAACACGTCCATACTGACTCTCCACAGAGTCTCCCACCCAGACCCATTTCCCTACCCTACTACTCGGCATTTCCCCTAACTAATGCACCCAACCTACACATCTCTGAACACTATGGGCAATTTAGCATAGCCAATTCAGCGTAGCTAACCTGCACATCTTTGGACTGTGGGAGGAAACTGGAGCACCCGGAGGAAACCCACGCAGACACGGGGAGAATGTGCAAACTCCACACAGTCATCTGAGGCTGGATTTGAACCCAGGTCTCTGGCGCTGTGAGGCAGCTGTACTAACCACTGAGCCACCATGCTCTCTAATACTTTTGGTACACCTTCACATCATTTATAATGAGCAACATGTAAAGTCACTTCCCACCTCATTTTTTCTATATGTCTGCCTCTCTCCTTCTCAGCTTAGCATTTCTTCAAATAAAGAAATAATTTAATAGACTTTAGAAAAATTCAATTCCTTGTTCAGTTTGTATTCAAACTATTACAAGGCCAGATAAACTGAAATATTGCTACATACAGAGATATGCAGGTTTTGAGGCATTGTGGCAGCATCCCTGCCTCTGAACCAGAAACCTTGAATTCAAGTTTTGCAATTTGTCCTTGCAGAGTTACAACTTAGCTCAAAAACTGCATGAATCCATGTAAGACTCTGTTAACTCACTTTTTAGATTAGAATCAGTCTAAACATTATGGCACATACAGGAAACACAGGGGGCTAACACCTTCAACATCTTATCTTTTTCACTATCCACTTACACCACCTATATTAGTGTCATCTGCAAACTTACTAACCATTCCTCCAATTTTCACATCCAAATCATTTACATAAATGACAAAAAGCAAACAGGCCACCCAAAATAATTTATTTATGATGAACTTCAATAAAGTGGCCATAAATTAAAGCATGATGAGAAATTAAAGCCAGCCTTGACTAAATTGACTGTGTCAATCCACACACTGCAGAATTCAGACAGGCTGCAGCTGTCTACAGATGGTTTGCATTAAAACTTGACATTGCAGACTCTGCAATACGCACCTAAAGTTGAACTTGAATGGGAAAATGCATCGAAGTCATTCACTGGACATGGAGATGCCAACGCCCTATTTGGAGGAGACTACGTGCATCCAGCACCTACCATAATGGACGCATAAGGGCCACCCTGCCACCCAACACCTGGTTAGTTTGATTGATCAGGGTAATCAAACCTGATCAATCCGTTGGCAGATCCTCAAGAGCCTCCCAAAAGCTGCGAAGACTTGGAAGGATAAGAATCACCACAAAACCCCACTCAGGGCGGTAACTTGAGAACAACCACCGAAAGAGAAAAACCCTCTAACACCATCAGAAGACGAAGAAGACATCACCATGTGGAGCCATGCCAAGTTCCAGTGTGGTGTTATATGATCATACAAAGTTAAGTATAAGATAGAGTAGCCGTGTATATCATTAGTTCATACTATATTTGTTGTTCTCGTATTGTGTTCAATAAATGAATATTATTCTTCATATGAGTCGACTCACACATCATTTTCTGAATATAAGAACTTAAACACACTGTCTGGCAGGTACAACACAGTGAACCCAGTACCAATCCTTGTAGCATGGGCCTCCAGTCCAAAAAGCAACGCTCCACCACCACCCTCTGTCTCCAACCTTCAAGTCAATTTTGTATCCAATTGGCTACGTCCTCCTGGATCCCATGTGATCTAAACTTGCTAACCAATCTACCATGAGGCCCTTGTCAAATACATTGCTTAAGTCCATGTAGACAATTTCCACCACTCTGCCTTCATCAATCTTCTTTGTCACCTCTTCAAAAATCAAGTTCGTGAAACATGGATCCCATGCAGAAATGGCAAGTGTAGTTAAGATAATGGTCAATGGTAGCCCCCAGGATGTGATAGTAAAGATTCAATGATGGTAACACCATTGAATGTCAAACCTGCATTATATTCTTGAGTAAGTTAGATGCCATTCTCACATTTAACCTACATATAGTCTTGGCTTCATAACCATGCAACCACCTCGCCCTTCATCATGGAACTCTACCTCTCTTGGCTCACTGAACCTCTTACCCTTTTCTCATGCTGGGTTCCCAATAATGAACAGACCAACAGCCTGAAGTCTTTTTTAAAATTTATTAATGGCATGTGAGTGTTGATGACAAGCTTTGCAAATTTTTAAAATAGTTATTTTACTGCTGAAATAAACTGAAACTGTCTTTCTCACCTCAGTGCTTTGAAATTACTTTCATACACCCATGAGAATCAGATGAGAGCCCAGATTTCCATTAAGGCTTTACTTTACTGGAGCAAGTGCACGGAAAGAAAATCTTTGTTTGATTGACAGATTTACAAGTTTTTTCTTTGTGAGTTATTTTGTCACTAGCTGAACATTTACTTACATAAGATAATAAGGTATCAAGTACTAAAAGTTTTTGTCATTGGGAAGGCCATATTGTGCAGTGGTAGTGTCTGTATTTTTGGGCCAGAAGCTCTGGTTCAAGTTCAAACTTCAGTCCTTATAGACATATAGGTGTGTCATAACACATGCAAATAGGGTGATCGTGAATCTGTAAATCATTCTAATACACTTACAGCAGGAGATTCAATGATGGGGTGGAGTGTGCTCGGGTCAGCCACAACTGTATGGTAGCTGTAGGGCAACAGGACAAATGGTAGAACAGCCTTTATTGTCACATGCACTTGAATGAGTGCAGTGAAAAGCTTATCATGTCACCTCTTAGTATCATCTTAGGTACAAGGTACTTAGGTGCAGATACTTTTAAGTGTTTTCACAGAATTGGAATAATAAAATTAAAGATGCCCAGGAATACAGAGTTTAAAAGTTTAGAATGAAAATAAAAGTGTCTTTAAAGTACTCAAGTTATAATCATAGAGTCATAGAGAGGTACAGCACGGAAACAGACCCTTTGGTCCAACTCTTCCATGCCGACCAGTTATCCCAACCCAATCTAGTCATACTTGCCAGCACCCAGCCTATATCCCTCCAAACCCTTCTAAATACTTTTTAAATGTTACAATTGTACAAGCCTCCACCACTTTCTCTGGCAGCTCATTCCATACATTTATCACCCTCTGCGTGAATAAATTGCCCCTTAAGTCTCTTTCAGATCTTTTCCCTCTCACCCTAAACCTATGCCTTCTAGTTCTGGACTCCCTAACCCCAGGGAAAAGACTTTGTCTATTTACCCTATTTATGCCCCTCATGATTTTTTAAACCTCTATAAGGTCACCCCTCAGCCTCCAAAACTCCAGGGAAAACAGCCCCAGACTGTTCAACCTCTCCCTATATATAGCTCAAATCCTCTAACTCTGGCAACACCCTTGCAAATCTTTTCTGAACCCTTTCAAGTTTCACAACATCTTTCCGATAGGAAGGAGACCAGAACTGCACGTAATATTCCAACAGTGGCCTAACCGATGTCCTGTGCAGGCGAAACATGTCCTCCCAACTCCTGTACTCAATACTCTGACCAATAAAGGAAAGCATACCAAATGCCTTCTTCACTATCCTATCTACCTGTGACTTCACTTTGAAGGGGCTATGAACCTGCATTCCAAGGTCTCTTTGTTCAGCAACACTCCTGAGGACTTTACTATGAAGTGTATAAGTCCTGCTAAGATTTGCTTTCCCAAAATGCAGTCCTTTATCAACATGAGTCCATGCCTGCTGGGCTTTAAAACGCGACGCCATGCTGCCTCCATGTGTTGGCCTCTGTCCAGGACTCGCTGTGCTGCTGCTCCAGGCTCCGGCCACAACTCGCTCTGCTCCCCACTCTAGGACTCGGCCCGTGCTTGCTCTACTATTGCTCCGGGCTCGGGCCACAACCTGCTTTGCTCCCCACTCTGGGACTTGGCTCATACTCGTTGTTCTGTTGCTCAAAGGTTCCGGACATGACTCACTCTACTCCCTGCACCAGGACTCAGCCCAACAACTCAGCCTGCGCTTGCTCTGCTCCACTCCAGGCTTTGCTGCAACTCACTTTGCTGCTGCTTTGGGCTCTGGTCATAACTTGCTTCCCTTTGTCTCGCCTTCAGGGGGCGAGGGGAGGGGGGGGGAAAACACTGCTGCAAAGAGGGAAAACACGAAAGAAAAGGAAAAGGAATTGGTGAGCAGAGGAACTCCGACTGGAGTGTATAACTGCCGCCATCTTGTAAACTGTTGGCCATGTTGACATGTCAAAAGACTCCACTGGCTCATTCTGGCATAAGGATTACGTCTTTTTATTTTAGGAACTGTTGGTGAGCAGAGGAACTCCGACTGGAGTGTATAACTCCGCCATCTTGTAAACTGTTGGCCATGTTGACATGTCAAAAGACTCCACTGGCTCATTCTGGCATAAGGATTACGTCTTTTTATTTTAGGAACTGTGGACTGAAATAAGGAAGAGCTGTTTTAAAGCCAGTATTTGAAAAGGTAGCTGTATGTTTGGATAGAAAGTAAACCGACACTCATCCCTGGAATTGTGTAAATAACTGTTTGAACAAGCAGTAATTGAAGTTTGAGTTCCAGATGATTTGGATCCGACGGGATGTACTGATGCAACTCTTTTTGTAACAACAAGTTGAATGGTCTGTGGTTTAGTGACAGGTTATTGATGCCAGAGACCTTTTACCTGCCAAAAACTGTGTCACTGGTTCTCAAGTGACTGAATTGTTTGGAACCGAGAACAAATTAGAGAGAAAGATATTCAGTTTTTCCCAGCTCAGGAGCAGTCTCTCTATTTTTTGAAGTCAAAACTAACTTTGAACTTGAAGAAAACCAGTTTACTTACCCTGTGATAATTGTTATAAGCTGTTAATTTTAAACTGATAAGTCAAAGACCTTTTATTAGTAAACCAGCCATCTTGTGTCTCTTACCAACAAGTGGAAGCATCAGAAAAAGACAATTGAAGCAACATGCTAGCCAGCAGAGGAATCATACGGATCATCTCAACCAAAGGACCTGGAACAAAGACTATTGAATTATCTTTCCAAGTTTTCTTCTCTGCCTAATAACCTATTTTCCCAGTCTGAGTATCAGGGGGAGCTTATAAGGGTTTTAATTAATTGTGTTAAACCTGTAGCTGGACCGTGTAATAAATAGTAATTCCTGTTTAGCACAGAAACCTGATCGATACTTTCTGTCAGGCAGGAAATTGGAAGAACACAGCAAGTCAGGCAGCATTAGGAGGTGTAGAAGTCAACTTTTTGAGTGCAATCCTTCTTCAGATCCTGATGAAGGGTTACACCCAAAACATCGACTTCTACGCCTCTTGATGCTGCCTGGCTTGCTGTTTTCTTCCAGTTTCCTGCCTGTCTACATTGGATTCCAGCATCTGCAGTTTTTTTTGTCTCGATACTTTCTATCAACCTGGGTCTAAAATTCAGGTAAATCAGGAAAGTATGCATACCTTATAAAAAAAACTTTAACTTTTGTGATGATTCCAGGAATAGCGGGGCTCAATTTCCATTGCATCACCCCAGTGAGTTATAACGCTGGTTTTCGAAAGACTACCAGAGAGAAAGAGTTTCTGTTTTGATATTTTAAAAACCAATTGATTGAGACTTTTATAAGATTGCAGTTGATTTTTTTTTAAAAGGAAATTAGGAGTAGCTATTTTTTAAACCATCACCACACATAACACTGTTTCTATAGGTTAATTGGTTTATAGTTTTATACTAGATGAACAGGCAAAGATTTGCTTTGAGTTGACATACAGGGTATGATGGGCCGTTTGGAGTGGTTAAAAGCGAAGAGATAGCATGGAGAGTATGAGAAGTCGTGGGGTGGGTTGGGGTTGTAAATTGGCATGGAAAGAATGGGCAGCCATAGAGAGTGAGTGGCACATGAATTAGTATGGAATTATCTTCCAAAAGATTTTCATACCAGACCACTGTTCATACTTTTCTGAGAGGATTGTGAACCAGGGGCTCTTGAGACATTGACTCAACCATGACAAATTGCAGGTGATTGGAAGATGCTTATATCTGCAATGGCCAGGTCAGGAATGTGGGGTAAGATTTCACTGCATAAACTCTTCTGCAGCTTCAGCAGTGGAGCTGTAGAAGGGTCAGGGGAAGTTTCTGGAATCAGATCCCATCATGTAACTTTTAGAGGTGCAATCCAACCCAATATCTTCAAAATTATTATTGTACATCTAATGGAAAAAATTAACTCTGATCAAAACAGTATCAAATGAGGTCTAAGAGGGGTGACGATCTAAACCATTCAGCTAATACACAGATTTATTGTAAACAATCAAAAACTAACTCCTGGCTAAATGGGAAGGGAATGCCAAGAATGCTGACTGTAACAGAATTATGAGTCAATTATGAGCCTGGCAAAGATGTGATAAAAGGAACAATTAGAAGGGGGAAAGAATGTCTGGGACAAGAGAGAGCCCAAGGTTCCTTGTGGGACCTAGAAGAACACCATGCGTTTTGGCTCAGATTAGAACATTAAAGACTCAAAATGCTAACTTAAATGGGCCTCTGCTGCTCATGAAAACCAAACGAACTGCAGATGCTGCTGTAAATCAGAAACAAAATCAGAAATTCCTGGAAAAGCTCAGCAGGTCTGGCAGTATCTGTGATACTTTGTCAATAGGACCCGGTGAGTCTTCCTCAGATCTGATGGTAGCTCAGAAAATGTCAGTTTACAGTTATATGCAAAAGATAGGGTGGAGGCAGGGGATAAGAAGTAAACCATAAGTAGGAACAGAAACAAAAACAGAAGTTGTTGAAAAAGCTCAGCAATTCTTGTAGTATCTGTGAAGAGAAATCAAAGTTCACATTTCAGGTCCAGTGACCCTTCCTCAGAACTGATATTAGCTAGGAAAATGTCAACATTAGAGTGGTGCTGGAAAAGCACAGCAGGTCAGGCAGCATCCGAGGAGCAGGAAAATCGACATTTCGGGCAAAAGCCCAAGCTGAGGAAGGATCACTGGACCCGAAACGTTAACTTTGATTTTTTCTTCATAGATGCTGTGACATGCTAAGGTTTTCCAGCAACTTCTGCTTTTGTTTCTGATTTACAGCATCACATTTTTTTCACCTCTTATTTAGTTCGGGAGAGAGCTCAAAGAGAGAGAAGAACAATTGGACAGGTAAAGGAGTTGATAACAATCTGTCTTGGAGAATGAATAGCTGTAAATGGAGACTGTTAGTGGCTAATAATAGGTAGTGCTTAATGGCAGACTATGTGATAACAAGGCCTGGTGTGTGTGGTAGGGAGCTAGGACATGGGGGAGTTCAGGCCCTAAAATTATTGAACTTGATATGAGTCCAGAGAGCTGCAGGGTCCCCAAGTGGAAAAAGAGGTGTTGTTCTTCCACCTTCAGCAGTTGCAGGAGTAGGTGCTGTGGGACTGCGGAGGGAAGTGAAGGAAAAGTGAAAAGGGGTGTCCTGGAGAGAATGGTCCCTATGGAAGGTGGACAAGGGAGGGGAGGGCAATGTATGTCTGGCAGTGGCATCTCACTAGAGGTGTCAGAAATGGTGGGTGATGATCTTCTGGATGTCGATGCTGGTTTGATGGTTGGTAAGGACAAGAGGAACCCTATCACTGTTGCGGAAGGGAAGGTGAGGGTGAGGGCGGAAGTGCAGGAGATGGGTCAGACCTGCTCAAGGGTCCTATTGACAAAGGTGCTGGAAAATCCTCAGTTAAGGAAGAAAGTGGACATTTTGGAGGCTCCCTTGTCAAAGTTGGCCTCATCGGAACATATGCTTGGAGACGGAGGAACTGGGAGAATGGAATAGAGTCTTTACAAGAAACAGGTTGCAAGGATGTATAGTCCAAGTAGCTGTGGGGGTCGATGGGTTTATAATGGATATTAGTGGCCAATGGAAACATACATGTCGAAGAAGGGAAAGGAGGAGTCAGAGATTGACCAGCTAAAGTGAGGGCGCAGTGGAAATTGGAAGTGAAATCGATGAACTTTTTCAATTTCGGACGAGAGATGGAAACAGCACTAATGGTATCATCACTTGTGGGTGGGGGCCAGAATAGGACTAAAACAAAAATGTTCCACAGCCACATCGCATTCCTCAGTGACTGCCTTGAGCTCAGACTCACCCCATGTGGATTCCAACTGAAGTTTTATCCCTTGTGCTTTGATTTCAACCAGGATCATAGGTAACTCCTAAGAGAAAGTGAGGACTGCAGATCAGAGTCGAGAGTGTGGTTCTGGAAAAGCACAGCAGGTCAGGCAGGATCTGAGGAGCAAGGGAATCCATGATTCTCCTGTTCCTCGAATGCTGCCTGACCTGCTGTGTATTTCTAGCAACACACTCTCGGCTCATACGTAATTCTGTGATGTTCAACATTCCACAGACAGCTGCTCTCGCTGTATCTTGAGATCTACACTCAATGCCATGCAGTGTCACATATACACTCGACCTTTCTCTCCAACAGCATCGCAACATACTGGTTCAGGGCTACGTCACTCTGCAGTTCCACTTTGTCCTCCAATTCATTCACCATGCTAACAAGAACATTTCTTTTTTCCTTTCTGGCATCAAGGCCCACAAAATGCAAAACTCAGAAACGCCCATAGCCTTCTGGAACATTCTTCCTTTTCCCTCTGACTCCATCCCCATCCCCAACTCGTCGGGTTTTCACCATCCCACCTAATCTTCCGCTCTCTGATGCTGAACGTTCTATACACAGCAAAGGTCTCAGCTTTATCCCTCTGCGTCCCCACCTTTATGAACTTTTCTAATTTCAGATGAGAGAGGAAAGCAGTACCAATGGTATCATTGCTATATCTGAGCAACAGTTGTGGGTGGAGGCCAGATAGGACTGGATCACAGAATGTTCCACAGCCACGTCTTCAGTGACTGCATCAAGCTCAGACTCACCTCACGTGGGTTCCAACTTAAGTTTCATCCCTCATGTACAATATGACATTGAACTCTTCTCTGTTGTCTTCACCTCCATGCCCAGTTCTTTGGACAAGAGTCCTCTCCCTGTCCCACAGGTCCCTTCGCACAGCTCTAACACTCTCCCTCCAACTGGATCCCTCCCTCTAACCTTTCATCTGCACTCAATCTGTTCACTGAGAACTGTCAACGTGACACTGGTCACCTCAATTTCTCTGCCGTCCTCACCCCATCCAACCTATCTCCCTCCGAACTGACTGCACTCCATGTGCTTAGATCCAACCATGACTTTGTTACTTAATCTGCCAATAGGAGTGGTGCAGGTGTAGTCTGCCATACTGACCTTGACATTGCAGAGACTGAGTGCCAGCTCTCAGATACCTCCTCGTATCTTCCCCTGGAACATGACCCCACCATGGCAGATCAGGCCATTGTATCAATGACAATCACTGACCTCATTTCACCTGGCGATCTCCCACCCACAGCCTCCAAGCTGATAGTCTCACAGCCTCACACAGCTCACTTCTACCTCCTTCTGAAAATCCACAAACAGGACTGCCCGGGCAGCATTGTTTCAGTATGCTCCTGTCCCACAGAACTCATGTCTTCTGACCGTGACTCAGTCTTTTCCCCCTGGTTCAATCCCTGCTCATGTACATCTGTGATTCCTCTGATGCTTTACGCCATTTTCAGAATTCCCAGTTTGCAAACTCTAGCCGCCTCCTCTTTACCATGGACATGCAATCCCTTTACACATCCATTCCCCCCAGGATGGCGTCAGGACTCTCCACTTCTTCCTGGAGCAAAGGCCTGAACCGTCCCACCGTCCCAACGCAACACCACCGTCCACTGCTTGACCGAACTCATCCTCACCCTCAACAACTTCTCTTTTAATTCCTCTCATTTTCTTCAGGTCAGAGGGGTGGCCATGGGTACTCACATGGGCCCCTGTTATGCCTATCTCATCATGGGGTATTTGGAACATTCTTTGTTCCAGTCCTATTCTAGCCCCCAACCACAACTCTTTCTCTGATATATCAATATCATCAATGTTACTTCCCTATGTCATTTGAAATTGGAAAGGTTCATCAATTTCACTTCCAACTTCCACCCCACCCTCACTTTCATCTGGTCTATCTGACTCCGCTCTTCCCTTCCTCGACATGTCTGTTTCCATTTCTGGGCACAGACCGGCCATTAATATTCATTATAAACCAACCAACTCCCACAGCTACTTGGACTATACATCCTTGCACTCTGTTTCCTATAAAGAGATCATTCCATTCTCCCAGTTCTTCCGGCTCCATTGCATAAGTTCCGATAAGGCCAACTTCGATAAGGGAGTCTCTGAAATGCACACATTCTTTCTCAACTGAGGATTCCCCAGCCCTGTTGTCGATAGAGCACTCAACCAGGTCAGACCCATTTCCTGCACTTCCCTCACCCCCTCTCTTCCCTCCCACAACAGCGATAGGGTTCCCCTTTCTCCTTACCTACCATTGCACTAGCATCCACATCCAGAAGATCATCAGCTACCATTTCTGCTGCCTCCAGCAAAATGCCACCGCCAGACACATATTCAAAATCCCTCTCCTCTCTTGTCCGCCTTCTGCAGGCACTAGTCTCTCTGGTCCACTCTTCCTTCACTCCCAACACCCCACCACAGCCCAAAAGCACCTTCCCCTGCAATGGCTGAAGGTATAACACCTGTGCATTTACCTCCACCCTCCTCAGTATCCGAGGGCCTTCCAGGTGAAGCAACACTTTACCTGCATTTCGCCCTTTTGGCTAAGATCAAGTGTCTGTTCTTATCAGGACAGGGGTCGAGTTGCGAGTCATCAGAGCTAGTGGAGATCATCGCTGGATCGGGATTGGACATTGGAGGATCGTTTGGTTGTGCTGACCTGCTATTGGTGGATCTTCATGCTGGCTTCGGCCTAACGCCAATTCAGGGACCAGCCAACCTCAGAGCTATGGCCTCAACAGCGGCGCGCAGCCCTGGGCAGGGGGTTCGAAACACCGTCCGGGTGTCTGTTAAGAAGGTGGAGGAGCGGACACCAGTCGATCGGACGGTGTTCGTCAAGAAGGTGTTGTTCGAGTGCTGTGGATTCGCCGCAGCAGACGTGTACTGCCTGCAGGATTTCCCTGGGGCAGGCTACTTCGATGTCACCTTCTGGAGCGTGAAGCAATGTGAGCAGCTCCTGAAGGTCTTCAA
>NC_057716.1:51072439-51076557 GCF_004010195.1 Chiloscyllium plagiosum | reverse complement strand
ACACCTCATTCTGGAATGTGCCTATGCAGAGGAAGTCTGGAGAGGAATGCAGTGGTGTTTGTCGAGGTTCGTCCCAAGTAGTGCTGTGACGTGGGACTCCGTGCTCTACGGCCTGTTCCCCGGGACGCACACCGAGACGAACATCAACTGTGCCTGGAGGATCATCAACTCGGTGAAGGACGCTCTCTGGGTGGTCCAAAACCTGTTGATCTTCCAGCTGAAGGAGTTGACCCCGACTGAGTGTTGCAGACTGGCACATTCCAAGGTCCAGGACTACGTGTTGAGGGACGCGCTGAAGCTTGGGGCAGCTGCTGCCAAGGCGCGGTGGGGAAAGACCACCGTCTAACATCTGCCTGCCTAAGAAGAACAGGGGGCCCACGCAGTCATTTGGGCTCCGCTGGTGCCTCAGCTCAATGTAATCGCACCAACCTGTGAATAGGAATGATTACCCTGTTTCGATACGCAAAGAAATGGAATGTTTACAGAATGATGACATGTCCAATTGTATAGATTAAATTATATATGAATAAAGTATATTTTTGAAATAAAAAAAAACACTTTACCAGCATTTCTCACAATCTCGTCTACTGCATTCACTGCTCATAACGCGGTCTCCTCTACATTGGGGAAATGAAGTATAGACTGGATGACCGCTTTCCAAAACATCTATGCCGGCCCTCAAAAAAGACCCTGTGTTCCCAGTTGCCTGCCACTTTAATACACCATCTTGTTCCCTGGCTAACATCTCTGTCTCAGGCTTGCTGCAGTGCTCCAGTGAAGCTCAGTACAAGCTGGAAGAACACTACCTCATTTTCCACTTTGGGACCCTGCAGACCCCTGGACTCATATTACATAATTTTAGGACCTGAACTCCCCCACACACCAGGCCTTGTTATCACATAGCCTGCCATTACACACTATCTATTGTTAGCCACTAACAGTCTCCATTAACAGCTAATCAACCTCCCAGCCAGATCGTTATCGACTCCTTTTACTGTACAACTCTTCTTCTCCCTCTTTGGGCTCTATCCCTACCTATCATTTATTCCTTACCCCCTCTCCACACCCTATCTTCTGTTTATAAACCAACATTTTCCTAGGTACCATCAGTTCTAAGGGCAGGTCACTGGACCCGAAACATTAACTTTGATTTTTATTCACAGACGTTGCCCGACCTGCTGAGCTTTTCCTGCAACTTCTGTTTTTGTCTCTGCTGCTCATGATCCTGCTTGCAACCAGCTTTTGCTTGCAACTCCAGCATTAGGCATCATTGCTGTGATCAGTAGTTAAAATCGCATTTGCATTCAAATGCTGTCATCCTTATTCATTGTTTATATAACAATGAATAAGGATCCCGCTTGCCTGTGCTCGATGATTGCAAATGTTACCTAAAAAAAAGGCAGCAAGCATGAACATGTAACAAACATTGCAATACAAAATACTCAAACATCATGTTAAACACCTGTCTGTACTATTTTAGTCAAGCAGGCAGAATAAAATCCAGCCTTAAATATCTTCACAAACTCAAGATCTTTTTCTCAGCTCAATGCTCCAAAATACATGTTCACTTCTGTACAGGAGATGTAACTTTTATACCAGTTCAGTAGGTACAACCAAGACTACCATGGAAGTTTTGAGTACTTTGTTGCAAGTAGAGCAAATATGTGTTTTTCCTGACCTGTAAGCAATGCCATGGATGGTAAAGGTCTGGTGTTAAGTGTGCATTTCTTAAAAGTGACACTTAACTCCTTTTAGTCTTACTAATTACACACTTTCTGTAACTTTTGTTCTTCCACACTTAAAACTTGCTACTTTTAACCCTATTTCTTATACTTGCCTTTTTGTCTGATTGTACCATGTGACTCACTCTCAGTGTGGTCCACTGAACCCGTTTCCCACTCTGTTCTACAGTTGCTCTCTCCCTGCATTCTTAACCCAGCAGGCCTGCAAAGCAAAGTAAATTCAAAACTTTAAAACAATGTTTTATAACCTCACCTTACTTCTCGGCTCAACTGTCATTTTATTACCTCTACCTCAACCACGGTGATAGTAAACCAGCCCTACATGCAATTCTCCTGCTCCTTGGATGCTGCCTGACCTGCTGCGCTTTTCCAGCAACACATTTTTCAGCTCTGATCTCCAGCATCTGCAGTCCTCACTTTCTCCTACATGCAATTCCTCATTCTCTGCCACTTAACAGTCATAGCCCAGTCCATGGAATTTCCAAAATACCATTGCTGTTTGTTAGCATTTGTGATTTTAGTGCAAAAGTGTATTATAGTTTTTACCAATATTAGCATCTTATCTAGACTAAACCTTCCAAATTGCTGCTTGTCCAATATCTCAATTCTCCTTTTGGTCCCTCACCACACTGATTATCCTTAATCAATCCGTGCCTCTCCAAATGCCTATCTTTCAGAATCACCTCTAACAATTTACTCATCACTGATGACAGACTCACAATTCTATAATTCCCAGGCTTCTCCTTACAGCCTTTCTTAAATAAAGGCACAACATTAGACACCCCTAGTCTTCCAGCACCTCACCTGTGGTTATAATGATACAAATTTCTCTGCCAGGGGCATAATTCCTCCCTAATTTCCCACAACATCCTGGGATACACTTGATCAGATCCTGGCGATTTATCCACCTTTATGTTTTTTAAGACCTCCACCATTTGCATTTCTGTAATGTATTCTGTTTCCAAAACATCAGTATTTATTTCCCAAAGATCTACAGCCGCTACTTCTTTCTCCAGAGTAAAAGTTAATGCGAAATATTTATTTAGTATCTTTCTCATCTCCTGAGGTTCAACACATAGATGACCTTGTTGATCTTTAAGGGGCCCTATTAATTCCCAGTTGCTCTACTGCTCTTAATGTAATTGCAGAATTTCTTTGGATCATCCTTAACCGTATCTGCCATGACTATCTCATATACCCTTTTTGCCCTCCTGAGTTCCTTCTTAAGAATGCCTCTACACCCTTTATGGTCTTCAAGAGATGCATTTGATTCCTGTTGTCTCTATCCAATATATGGCTCTTTCTTAATCTTGACCAGAACCTCTAAAGCTTTATTCATCTTCTGTTCCTAATGTTACCAGCCTTACCCTTAACTCTAACAGGAACATAATGCCCCTGAACTCTGTTATCACACTTCTGAAAGTCTCCAACTTGTCAGTCACCCCTTTACCTGCGAACAATCTACTCCAATCAATTTTTGAAAGTTCCTGTCCCATACCATTAAAATTTGCCTTCCTCCAATTAAGAAATTTAACTTTTATGGAAGGCCTATGCTTTTCATAAAGTCATAGAATCATAGAGATGTACAGCATGGAAACAGACCCTTCGGTCCAACCCATCCATGCCGACCAGATATCCCAACCCAATCTAGTCCCACCTGCCAGCAACCGGTCCATTTCCCTCCAAACCTTTCCTATTCATATACCCATCCAAATACCTCTTAAATGTTGCAATTGTACCAGCCTCCACCACATCCTCTGGCAGCTCATTCCATACACGTACCACCCTCTGCGTGAAAAGGTTGCCCCTTAGGTCTCTTTTATATTTTTCCCCTCACAACCTAAACCTATGCCCTCTAGTTCTGGACTCCCCCGACCCCAGGGAAAAGACTTTGTCTATTATGCCCCTCATAATTTTGTAAACCTCAATAGTCACCCCTCAGCCTCTGACGCTCCAGGAAAAACAGCCCCAGCCTGTTCAGCCTCTCCTTATAGCTCAGATCCTCCAACCCTGGTATCATCCTTGTAAATCTTTTCTGAACCCTTTCAAGTTTCACAACATCATTCCAATAGGAAGGAGACCAGAATTGCATGCAATATTCTAACAGTGGCCTAACCAATGTCCTGAACAGCTGCAACATGACCTCCTAACTCCTGTACTCAATACTCTGACCAATAAACGCAAGCATCCCAAATGCCTTCTTCGCTATCCTAAGTACCTGCAACTCCACTTTCAAGGAGCTATGAACCTGCACTCCAAGGTCTCTTTGTTCAGCAACACTCCCTAGGACCTTACCATTAAGTGTATAAATCCTGCTAAGATTTCCTTTCCTAAAATGCAGCACCTCACATTTATCTGAATTAAACTCCATCTGCC
>NC_057716.1:51061680-51068875 GCF_004010195.1 Chiloscyllium plagiosum | reverse complement strand
TCCCTGGATGTATTTCCGGGAATATCCTTCCTCAGTAAGCTGTAATGCTATCCATCATCGAAAATGCCGCTCCCCCTCCTCTCTTGTCTCCCTTTCTATCCTTCCTGTAGCATTTGTATTCTGGAACATTAAGCTGCCAGTCCTGCCCATCCCTGAGCCATGTTTCCATAATTGCTATGATATCCCAGTCCTATGTTCCTAACCATGCCCTGAGTTCATCTGCCTTCCCTGTTAGGCCCCTTGCATTGAAATAAATATTTTAAAACTAATAGAATTATGATCACTAATCCCAAAGTGTTCCCCTACATACACTTCAGTCACTTGCCCTGCCTTATTTCCCAAGAGAAATTTAGAATACTGTGTACAGACCGCATTTAGAATACTGTGTGCAGTTCTGGTCACCACATTACCAAAAGGATGTGGACTGTTTGGAGAGGGTGCAGAGAAAGTTTATGAGGATGTTGCCTGGTATGGAAGGTATGTGCTATGAAGAGAGTAGGTTAGGTTTGTGTTCATTGGAAAAAAAAGACATTGAGGGGGTACCTGATTGAGGTCCACAAAATCATGAAGTGTATAGTCAGGGTTGAGAGAGATAAGCTTTTTCCCAGGGTGAAGGATTCAATAACAAGAGGTCACGCTTTCAAGGTGCGAGGTGAAAGATTTAAGGGGGATATACACGGCAAGTACTTTACACAGGGGGTGGTGGATGTCTGGAACGCTTTGCCAGCAGAGGTAGTAGAAGCAGGCACGGTCGATTCATTTAAGATGCGTCTGAACAGATGCACGAGTAGGTGGGGAGCAAAGGGATATAGATGCTTAGGAATTGGGCGACAGGTTTAGAGAGTAGATTTGGATCGGCTCAGGTGTGGAGGGGCGAAGGGCCTGTTCCTGGGCTGTAAATTTTCTTTGTTCTCTTTGTTCTAGAAGGTCAAGTTTTGCTCCTTCTATAGTAGGTACATTTACATATTGATAAAGAAAATTATCTTGAACACATTTAACAAATTATTCATCATCCAAGCCCTTAACACCTGTGCAGTCCAAGTCAATGTTTGTAAAATTAAAATTCCCTACCATTACAATCTTATTATTCTTATATATATCTGCGATTACTCTTCATCTTTGTTCCTCAATTTCCCTCTAACTACTGGTGGTGGGGGAGAGGGGCATTAGTACAATTAATCAAGATGATCATCCCTTTCTTATTTCTAAGTTCTACCCATATAGCTTCAATGGATGATGAATCATCCTAAGTACAGCAATAATGTTTTCCTTAATCAAAAACGCCATTCCCCCTCCTCTCTTTCCTCCCTCTCAAGCATTCCCATAGCATCTAAAAGCTGGAATACTGAGCTTCCAGTTCTATCCTTCCTGATGAAGGGCTTATGCCCGAAACGTCAATTCTCCTGCTCCACAGATGCTACCTGACCTGCTGTGCTTTTCCAGCACCACACTCTCGACTCTGATCTCCAGCATCTGCAGTCCTCACTTTCTCCTGTCATTCCATCAGCCAAGTTTCTGTAACAGCTATGACATGCCCTCAATTCATCAGCAGTACCTGTAAGACCTGTTTTAGTTATTTTAAAGTGCAAATTTCATTAGAAAGTACAACAATAGCGCTTGAAAATCACATAAATCCATCCCATACCCAACAACTGCAGTTTGAAAGAGCAAAAGTGGCACACCAATCTAAGAATACAAGTTCACAGCTAGAATACTGATGATAAGAGCATGTAAGACATGGGGTATCTGACAACATTGCAAAAGACAGCGGGCAATCAGACAATATCCTCATTGGCCATCGTCTTCTAACTGGTAGATTTGGCCTCATAGTGCTATCACAATCCGCCTTTCACTCAATCCTACAAATGCACCCATGGATCACAAATAAGTTCTATGCCTGGTCTCCTGAATGCCATCCAGTATATTTATGCTATATCCCATCCTAAAACATTCCAGCCATGATATCTATCCCACAAATCAAAGACCCCTGGATCACAGTTCTATTGTTCATCATAACAATTCTACATCTTTTCAAAACATACAGACTCCTCTCCCAAAGTGCCCATAACACCCCATCAATACTCTCAAATTGTGAGATTCTCATTCCAGCATGACCATCTTTTTCATGTTCTTCCATGCACCAATTTTCATGCAGATTGAAATTAACTCCCACAATTCCCACACACCCACACAAACACCCTCTCTGTTCTCACAGATCCTGCAACTAAGATCTATCAGTGTACACAAGCCAACAGTTTATTCTAAGGTTTATTCTAGATCCTAGTATCACTATTTCCAGACTGCAACAAAACACTTTCACTACACCAATGATACTCCAAATACTAGAACTTCCATTCATGAAAACATTATTCTTTTACAACAACACCAAATGACACCCTGGCCAAACTACAGAAACCACCTAGACTCTCCCAGATTCAAGAACCTATCAAAACACTTAAATTCCAACAATGTAGTAATTCCTCCATTAACCTATCACTCGTTACTAGTATTTCCGTCTGACACCATCACCCCAAACCATATTGAATACCTCCAACTATTAAGTACCACTACAAACTTCAGTCTTAGTGTAAGCCTTTTTTCAGTTGTAGCGCTTTTACTTCTAATTTGGAAATGTTATTTGTTTAAGCCTGACTCATGTTATTTAAGCACATAATTCAGGCTGACTTCTCAGATGGAATGTCAAAACTGTCCGCTCTCTCTTTTATATGAAAACAAAAGATACTACAGCACGTTGTGAAGAACAGTAAGGGAATCATATCTATGAGGCCTTGCTGTGGCATTTGTTTTTCTATACATTACAATAGTGACTGCATTTTAAAAGTACATCATTGTCTGAAAAGCAGTATATCAACAGAGGTATTTATGCTTCTTTTGGGAACATTGTGCTCCTTCAAATTAAGACTGAGCTAATGCATGAGGACAAAGAGACAAAGGAGGTTAATAAATGGCAAAATACTTCACCTTACAACTTAAGTTTTTATAACTAGCCTACAAAATGCTTTAAAAATGGAAGTAAAAGGAAGAAAGATGAAAGTCAACTCAATGTGCCATCTTAATCTCTGGTCAATTAGGGAGGTTTCTTATCTTCAAAATGGCTATAATGAAACAAAATTTAAGTTTTAAGATATGTAAACGCTAAGAACTTCCAGGTATTTCCAACTTCTAATTGCAGAGAAATTCAATCTTACAAATTAATCATGCATTGGCATCTGTCAGATGCCTCTGTTCATGACATATTGGCAAGAGTGAACACTGCATGGCACTTTTGGAAAAAAAATCCATTTTCACATTGAGAATACCTAACATCACATTGATTTCAAACAGACATAGTGACACAAGACTAGACTTACATGTTGCATGAGGAGAAAGTGAGGACTGCAGATGCTGGAGATCAGAGTCAAAACGTGTAGTGCTGGAAAAGCACAGCCGGTCATGCAGCATCCGAGGAGCTGGAGAGTCAACAAGAGCTGGAGAAGCTCTTAATCAGGTATGTGGGAAGCTGGGGGTGGGGGGGGGAGGGAATAAAGAAACTGGTGAAATCAACATTGATCCCGCTTGGTTGGAGGATACCAAAACAGAAGATGAGGCATTCTTCCTCCAGGCATTGGGTAGCTAGAATTTGGTGGTAGGTGAGGCCCAGGACTCGCATGTCCTTGGTGGAATGGGAGGGAGAGTTGAAGTGTTCAGCCAATTGGCATCATTGACCACGTGAGAGGGGAAATTACATGCCTTGAAGAAGGTGGCCATCTGGGATTTTCTATGGTGGAACTGGTCCTCCTGGGAGCAGATGCGGTGGAGGCGGAGGAATTGGGAATAGGGAATAGCATTTTTACAGGAGGTGGGTAGGAGGTGGTGTAGTCCAGGCGGCTGTGGGCATCAGTGGGTTGAGTCAATTGGCATCATTGACTATGCGGGAGGGGAATTTGCAGTCCTTGAAGAAGGAGGCCATCAGGGATGTCCTATGGTGGAATTGGTTCTCCTCTAAGTAGATGCGGTGGAGGTGGAGGAATTGGGAGTAGGGGACTCCAGTGCATCTCCTCCACCTCCCGCACCTCCACTCTTGAACCCCACCCCTCCTATCGCAACAAGAAAAGAAGCCCCCGATCCTCACCTTCCACCCCACCAACCTCCGAATACAACGCGTCAACCTCCACAATTTTCACCACCTACAAACAGACCCTACCATCAGACATATATTTCCCTCCCTATTTCTATCTGCATTCTGCAGAGACCATTCCCTCCGCGACTCCCTTGGTAAGTGCATTACCCCCACTAACACATCCTCCACGCCCGGCACCTTCTCTTGCCACTGCAGGCATGGAAAATCTGCACCCACACCTCCCCCCTCACCTCCAACCAAGGCCCCAAAGGATCCTTCCACATCCGGCAGATTTTCCTGCACCTCCAAACACCTCATCTACTGTGTCCATTGCAACCCAATGTGAGAACATCCCTGGGACACACACACTAAACAATCCCACCGCCCTGTGGCCAAACACTTCAACTACCCCTCCCACTTCACCAAGGACAAATAAGTCCTGGACCTTCTCCATCGCTAAATTCTAGCCACCCAACACCTGGAAGAAGAATGCCTCATCTTCCACCTTGGGACCCTTCAAACATTTGGGAACCATGTCCATTTCACCAGCTTCCTCACCTCCCTTCCCCCCACCTTATCTCAGATCCAACTTTCCAACTTGGCACTGCCCTCCCTGTCCATCTTCTTTCCCACCTATCTGCTCTACCCTCCACTCCGACCTATCACAATCATCCTCCATCTTCAACTTATTCCCAGGTACCTTCCCCCCAGCCCCACTCCCCTCCTATTTATCTCTCAGCTCCCTTGGACTCCCCCACATTCCTGATGAAGAGCTTCTACTTGTAACGTTGATTCTTCTGCTCCTTGAATGCTGCTTGACTGGCTGTGCTTTTCCAGCACCAAATGTTTTGACTCTTCCATGTTGCACTGTGGACCACCATGCATACTCCAAATAATCTACAACCTCATGGCTCAGCATATCCCCCATCTTACTATTATCATCAAGCCAGATTGTCAACCCTAGTTCAATGAAGAATGTGGGAGAGCATGCCAGGAGCAGATAAACTAGACATACTCCAAAAGAAGGTGCAACCTGGTAAGGCTACAAAACAGGACTATTTGTGTGTCAAACAGCATATGCAGCAAGTGACAGATAGAGCCAAGCAATTTACAATGAACAAATCAGATCTATGCTTTGCAGTCCTGCCACAAGCAGTGGTGGGCAATTAAATAACCCACTGGAGGAGGAGACTCCACAAATATCCCCACCTTCAAATATGGGGATGGAGAACGCACCAGTGCGAAAGAGAAGGCTGAAGCATACACTTGCCTTGCCATGTGAAAATTAATTATCTTTTTCAGAATTTTCTCCGATATTCCACATCACTGGTGTGAGGCACATTGGTTCTGTAATCTCTTGATTCAGCTCAACTACCCTTCTTGAAAGATGGCACCACATTAGCTATCCTCCTGTCCTCTGGCACCTCCCCTGAGACCAGAAAGGAATTAGTAAATTAAGAAATTGTAATTTCTTCCCTCACTTCACACAACATCCAAAATCTCCAATAGCTCCCTGATACCCATGTCAAACTCACAGTCTTTGTTCTTGAATTCTGTACCTACATCTTCCTTCCCCAAAGTGAAGACAGATGTGAAGTACTCATTTGACATCCCACCAATGTCTACCGGCTCCATGTACAGATTACTCCCTCAGTCCCTAATGAGGACTATTCTTTCCTTGGTTATCCTCTTCCCCTTGATATACTTATAGAATATCTTGACATTCTCCCTAACCTTACCTGTCAGAGTTTTTCATGTTCCCTCTTTGCTCTCCTAATTGCTTTCTTAAGGTTCCCCCTGCACTTTCTATACTCCACCAGTGCATTTGATTTGCTCCTTTTGTATTTGTTAAAAGTCTCCCTTTTCCTTCTTATCCAATCCTGAATATTCCTAGACTTCCAAGCTCAGTGTGCTTGTTGCTCCTACATTTCACCCTAAGGGAACATGTTGGGCCTATACTCTTCCCAATTTCTTTTTAATTCACCCATTGTTTGGCTGTAGGTTTATCCACAAGTCATTGTTCCCGGTCTACTTTCGCAGATCCTGTCTTATTTTAATAAAATCTGCTTTCACCCAATCGAAAACCCTGTTTTTGCACACCATCTTGGTCCTTTTCCATAACAAACTTAAAACATTCAGCATTGTGGTCACTATCACTAAATAAAACTTTCCCACTGCCACCTCGAACACCTATCTGGCTTCAGTCCCCAGAATTAGGTCCAGCACCACACCATTCTTTGTTTGACCTACATTTTGATATGAAAAGCTCTCCTGAACACATTTCAATGAATCTGTCCCTTCAAAACCCATTACACTACGACCATCCCAAAAAATGTTGGCAAAGTTGAAATTGCCTAATATGATTGCCCTATTGTTATTTTAACACACTCCAATGAATTGTTTTTGCTTGGAAGACCAAAATTAATTGGGTGGGAAAACCATCTCGTGAGTTCATGAAATGCCCTGCCAGTAGCAGTGGTGGACTCTCCCTCTTTATGGGCATTTAAGCAGGCATTGGTTAGGCATATGGAGGATATGGGCTAGTGTAGGTTAGGTGGGCTTGGATCGGCGCAACATCAAGGGCCAAAGGGCCTGTACTGCGCTGTATTCTTCTATGTTCTATGCTAATTATGGGAGGACTCACTTGAAAATCTTAACCTCAGTTTTCACCTGGACACAGGATTCTGGCCTAAAGGCTTGTATTCGTTGTGAAAATTCAACCTTGAATGTTAACACATTCCACCCTGACCTTAAATTTACCTGGACCATCTCTGACACCTCCCTCCCCTTCCTGGACCTCTCCATCTCAATTAATGATGACCGACTTGACACTGACATTTTTTACAAACCCACCGGCTCCCACAGCTACCTGGATTACATCTCTTCCCACCCTACCTCTTGCAAAAATGCCATCCCATATTCCCAATTCCTCTGCCTCCGCCATATCTGCTCCCAGGAGGACCAGTTCCACCACAGAACACATGAGATGGCCACCTTCTTTAGAGACCACAATTTCCCTTCCCACCTGGTTAAAGATGCCCTCCAACGCATCTCGTCCACATCCCGCACCTCCGC
>NC_057716.1:51045804-51061046 GCF_004010195.1 Chiloscyllium plagiosum | reverse complement strand
CCCTTCAGGCTCTCTGCCTTTATTCCTGATGAAGGGCTTTTGCCTGAAACGTCGATTTTACTGCTCCTCGGATGCTGCCTGAACTGCTGTACTCTTCCAGCACCACTAATCCAGAATGTTATCAGTTAATGTCTGATATACCAGGTGAGGCACTGGCGTACTGTAGGGAGAATGTTGCCAGTCCATCTCCTCCAGGTGATCTGGTGTCATTTGGGCCTGAAATCAGGTGGAGTCCAGCCTTTCGATATTAAAACGGCACCCTAAAACCCCTTGGGCTATATATTTGAAATGAATTACATGGTTTAAATATGTAATTGTTACGTTTAGCAAGGTTGCAGATTGCCAGTACTCTATTGAAGGAAAATTGCACATCATGCAATGTCAATTTTGAACTTGTGCGGTGTACCTTTATTAATTTTATGTCAAGTACTTTTATTGAAGAAATTAACACCGAAACGCTGGTGTTCCTCTAAGCAGGGACACTCCTCCCTATCGCACCCCAAGTGATTATAGTAAAGGATCATGCACTCACCCTGGACAAAGTTGACCTCTGCGCCATGTCCCATGACCTGAAAGAATGAGTGAAAAGGTCAGCGCCGGGACAATGAGGCTGAACAACACCAACCGTTTCTCCAGCCACATACTCACCTGTTCATCTCCTTCACTATGAACCAAAGTATGAGGCGACGGCCCCGCGGAAACCGGGAATATCGGCAGAGACCGCGGGCGATCCTCACTTCTCAGGAAACCATTTCAATGGATCCCTGTTTCAAATCGCAGGCGCCCGGTTTCACCCCAGCTCAGGCTCCCGGAATACACACAAAACCCCTCTCCTTGGTAACCGCGGCGTCGTCTCCGGGGCAACCGCTGCGGGCCAGGTTCCAGTGCGTGCGAGAGGAAAGCCTGGGCTACCGCTGCAATGCTGCACATTACTTTCCATCGACGGCTGCACCGATTCATTTTCTGTTTTGCACGACAGCGTACAACATGCAAGCATATGCGTTAGGCCTTCTCTATCCTGCTGCACTATTCAAATAATCACATTCACAATGTGTACAAAACTCTGTAGTGCCACCAGGCTAACACATATCAATCATTCCTCAAGTTATTTGTAGATTTGTATGTGTATTTATATCATTTACATTTACAAATAAACATCATTTGCTCAATTTGTCTGCAGAGGCCCTCTACAACATGCACACAACAGATCTCGTGCATGTAAAAGATACATGTAATTGGCCATGAATATAAACAAAAACAGAAATTGCCGGCGAAACTGAAGGAGGGACATTGGACTGGAATCAATAATTGTGATTTCTCTCCGCTGATGCTGCCAGACCTCCTGAGTTTCTCCAGCAAATTCTGTTTTTCTTTCAGATCTTCAGCATCAGCACTTTGTTTTCATGTATATAGGTAAGTGAATCCAAAGGGGGGGGGGGGGTTGTTCTGTGCATGAGGTAACATTACAACAGCAGAAAAAGGGCAAATGAGTGAATTAGAGATTGCAATTACCCAAGGATGAGGAGTTGCTTATTGGAGAGTTTGAGGGAAGGATTGCAATGGATTCTCAGGTGGCGCAACAGTTTGCTTTATCTCAGTCACTGATGAGATTATCTTAACCACTTCTTTGCATCTTCACCCTTCTACTTCCTACTTTTTTCTGCCAATCCTGGTAAATCATTACTGCAAATTACCTACCATTCCACTTTCAGTTTCCCAGTTGCCCAACCATTGGCCTTTTGGCACTTCTGCAGCTGTTGATCTATTGAATCACTTATCGATCTTCACTGTTCATGGCCCTAGTCTCAAGTATAACTTTTATTGTCTCCTCTCAAAATTGATCCTCCTAGCTTGCTCTCACTTTTCTATTTCTACTTCAAAGAACTACGGTCCAACCCGTCCATGCCGACCAGATATCCCAACCCACTCTAGTCCCACCTGCCAGCACCCGGCCCATATCCCTCCAAACCCTTCCTATTCATATACCCATCCAAATGCCTTTTAAATGTTGGAATTGTACCAGCCTCCACCACTTCCTCTGGCAGCTCAATCCATACACGTACCAACCTCTATGTGAAAAAGTTGCCCCTTAGGTCTCCTTTATATCTTTCCCCTCACAACCTAAACCTATGCCCTCTAGTTCTGGACTCACCGACCCCAGGGAAAAGACTTTGCCTATTTATCCTATCCATGCCCCTCATAATTTTATAAACCTCTATATTGTCACCCCTCAGCCTCTGACGCTCCAGGGAAAACAGCCCCAGCCTGTTCAGCTTCTCCTTATAGCTCAAATTCTCCAACCCTGGCATCATCCTTGTAAATCTTTTCTGAACCCTTTCAAGTTTCACAATATCATTCCGATAGGAAGGAGACCAGGATTGCATGCAATATTCCAACAGTGGCCTAACCAATGTCCTGTACAGCCGCAACATGACCTCCCAACTCCTGTACTCAATACTCTGACCAATAAAAGAAAGCACACCAAACGCCTTCTGCACTATCCCATCTACCTGCGACTCCACTTTTAAGGAGCTACGACCCTGCACTCTAAGATCTCTTTGTTCAGCAACACTCCCTTGGACCTTACCATTAAATGTATAAGTCATACTAAGATTTGCTTTCCCAAAATGCAGCACCTCGCATTTATCTGAATTAAACTCCATCTGCCACTTCTCAGCCCAGTGGCCCATCTGGTCCAGATCCTGTTGTAATCTAAGGTAACCATTTTCGCTGTCCACTACACCTCCAATTTTGGTGTCATCTGCAAATTTACTAACTGTACCTCTTATGCTCGCATCCAAATTATTATGTAAATGACAAAAAGTAGAGGACTCAGCACCGATCCTTGTGGCACTGCACTGGTCACAGGCCTCCAGCCTGAAAAAGAACTCTCCACCACCACCCTGTCTTCTACCTCTGAGCCAGTTCTGTATCCAAATGGCTAGTTCTCCCTGTATTCCATGAGATCTAAACTTGCTAATCAGTCTCCCATGGGGAACCTTGTCGAACGCCTTTCTGAAGTCCATATAGATCACACCTATCGTTCTGCCCTCATCATTCCTCTTTGCTGCTTCCTCAAAAAACTCAATCAAGTTTGTGAGACATGATTTCCCATGCACAAAGCCATGTTGACTATCCCTAATCAGTCCTTGCCTTTCCAAATACACATGCATCCTGTCCCTCAGGATTCCCTCCAACAACTTGCCCACCTCTGATGTCAGGCTCACTGGTCTATGTATGGTTCCCTGGCTTGTCCTTACCACCCTTCTTAAACAGTGGCTCCACGTTTGACAACCTACAGTCTTCCGGCACCTCATCTGTGACTATCGATGATACAAATATCTCAGCAAGAGGCCCAGCAATCACTTCTCTAGCTTCCCACAGAGTTCTCAGGTACACCTGATCAGGTGCTGGGGATTTATCCACCTTTATGCGTTTCAAGACATCCAGCATTTCCTCCTCTGTAATCTGGACATTTTGCAAGATGTCACCATCAATTTTCCTACAGTCTATATCTTCCATATCCTTTTCCATAGTAAATACTGATCCAAAATACTCATTTAGTATCTCCCCCATTTTCTGTGGCTTCACACAAAGGCCGCATTGCTGATCTTTGAGGGGCCCTATTCTTTCCTTAGTTACCCTTTTGTCCTTAATATATTTGTAAAAACCCTTTGGATTCTCCTTAATTCTATTTGCCAAAGCTACCTTATGTCCCCTTTTTGCCTTCCTGATTTCCCTCTTAAGTATACTCCTACTTCCTTTCTACTCTTCTAAGGATTCACTCGATCTATCCTGTCTATACCTGACATATGCTTCCTTCTTTTTCTTAACCAAACCCTCAATTTCTTTAGTCATCCAGCATTCCCTATTCCTACCAGACTTTCCTTTCACCCTGGCAAGAATATACTTCCTCCGGACTCTCGTTATCTCATTTCTGAAGACTTCCCATTTTCCAGCCGTCACTTTACCTGCGAACATCTGCCCCAATCAGCTTTCGAAAGTTCTTGCCTGATATCGTCAAAATTGGCCTTTCTCCAATTTAGAACTTCAACTTTTAGATCTGGTCTATCCTTTTCCATCACTATTTTAAATCTAATAGAATTATGGTCGCTGGCCCCAAAGTGCTCCCCCACAGATTCCTCAGTCACCTGCCCTGCCTTATTTCTCAAGAGTAGGTCAAGTTTTGCACCTTCTCTAGTAGGTACATCCACATACTGAATCAGAAACTTTTCTTGTACACACTTAACAAATTACTCTCCATCTAAACCTTTAACACTATGGCAGTCCCAGTCGATGTTTGGAAAGTTAAAATCCCCTACCATAACCACCCTATTATTCTTACAGATAGCTGAGATCTCCTTACAAGTTTGTTTCTCAATTTCTTTTATAACGGAAAGTAACTCATTTATTACAAGCAAAATATACTTTTTAAACAAGACACATCATAATCCAAAACTACTTTTAAAAAAAAAACTGAACTGAATTATATCTCCTTAATCCTAAACAAATACAAACACATGGCAAACAAAATACCACAGCTTGCAGACGTGAGTTTAAGATAAAAAGAAAATGAACCATGTTAACCAAGGTCCAAACTCAAAGGATAAAATGAAATGATATCTCACAGTTCCTGAGTTTGATGTTACTGAGATTGAAAGCAACAAATGCTTGGAAATGTAAATCAATTGGTATTAAAACTTCTTTTTTGCAGGGAGATCAGCTTCAGAGGGAAATATTTCTTTGCCCTCCAAATGATGCACCAAATGCATACGGACACTCTGGATATTCAATATATGTGTATCTATGACCTAAGGATGCTTCTGGAGTTTGGAACTTCTCAGCAATGTCTAATTTTTAAAAATTGTATAGTCTTCAGTTAAGAGCAAACCCTGCAATATTTTACTTGCATCTTAAGGGATAATTTCCAGACATTTCTTTGATGCGTGGAATTGATTATTTTTGTGGTGTGGGAGGAGTGGCTTTGAGAGCATTGTTATAAATGGCCTTAAAGCAGAATTCAAAATCAGAAGACAGACAGCGGGGTCTTTTAAATACATTGGAATGGAAATCGAGTAGAATGGATTAAGAGTAAATTTGCATCAGCAATCTTCTTTGTAATATATTATCCACATTGCTATTAGTTAAAGAGGACCTCACAAAAAGATGCAGGATTTTTCCAAAACTGGAATAGAAGAATTGCAAAGTCAAATCGGATAGCTGAATTGACTGGGCAACCAAATAAAGACAGATGCCAGACTTGGAGTCTTAGAGATGAGTACGGCTCTAAAAAATCCCAAGTTAATGGTATTAGTTGGCAAAAAAATTAAAAACTAAGTGGAACATTGTGTGTTGAATTTCTAAAACGGGAATCAGCAGGAATACCCGTTGAGTACTATATTGAAAGTAAGTTAATGTGGGATAAAGTACACTCGATGAAACGTGTGAGTACAACATTACTGGGAATCAACATGTAATTTTGAAACAGGTGGCGCTGAATTGAGAGATCACCAAATTGAAATGGGTGGATCGCAGCAATCAGCTATTTTTGATTGTTTTTCAAAAAAATTGCAGCAGATTCCAAGGATCAGTTGGACATACTGAGAAAAGCATGCATGGAACTTTAATGTGCAAATGTGTTGTTATTCCAGCTAATTTGATTGTTTTTATTATTATAGATTGATTTATCTAAAACAAAAACAGGGCAATCTTGTTATCTTCTATGGTCTGAAAAAATGCTTAATGAAAGCACAATGGAATGAAGGAACAGTTAATGGATATATTAATGAAGAACTACCTGGGTTTGGGCTGGTTGTATAAATATGAGAGCTAATATTCAGCTGGGTATAAGTTTTATGAGTACGGCTAACTGAAATAAATTTCTTACAAAGAAGACTGGTGCAGTTAGTCAGCTTTCCAGAAGAACTTTCTATGGAAAATGTTGAAGTTTCCCCATTTTCTTCTTTTCATAGAATCATTAAATCATAGAATCACTTACAAATTTATTCAATTATTTATTTTTCCTTCACAAGATGCAACAGACTCCAACCCCAACCCCAACCAATGGCACCTAACTGTATTTTCCTACAACATGACTTGTTGGAGTTGCTTGTATTGGCTTGGTTTGCTTTCTTTGACTGGCCTGCAGAGGTTATTCTGATTAGTTGAGATGACTATGATTAAAAGTTCCCATTTCATAAAGCATTATAGGCATTTCTATCATTTTATTATACGTCATTTTAGCAGATAAGAGTGAGGGTAACTAGACAGAGCATAGGAACCTTAAAGATCAAGGATCTTTGGATTGAACCTCAGGAGATGGAAGAGACACCTAAATGAATATTTCATGTCAGTTTTTACTATGGAAAAAGAAATGGAGGCTAGAGGAAGCAGTGAAATAAATATTCACGATGACCTTGTCATTTAGATACATAATTGGCTAAATGGCAGGAGACAGAGGGTGGTGGTGGAGGGGTTGCTTTTCTGTCTGGAGGTCTGTTACCAGCAGTGGTCCTGTACCAGTACTGTATATCTCTATGACTTTATAAATACCATACAAATATAAGTATTAAGAACATATGCACAGTGAGAGCATATATTATTCATGTTTTAATCTACTAACCAAATGACAACAGATTTAAGTCGAGATCATAGTGCTGGAAAAGCACAGCAGATCAGGCAGCTTCCGACATTTCGATAAAGAGCTTATGCCCAAAATGTCGATTCTCCTGCTCCTCGAATGCTGCCTGACCGGCTGTGCTTTTCCAGCACTACACTCTTGACTCTGAGCTCCAGTATCTGACTGTTCTCCTAGTCAACAGATTTAAGACCAGCTTCTTCCCCACTGTTATCATTCTCCTGAATGGATCTTTCTTATATTATAGCTGTTCTTTCTTTGCACCTTCTCTGGAGCTGTAATACTATATTCTGAATGCTGTTCTATTAGCCTGATGTAAAAACTCTTGTGTATCCAATTGAGTATTTAAAAGTAAAGTCCATTATGGGCAGAGCAAACCATCAAAGGTGAGGGGGAGATGCAGGGAGAGCAGGAAGAAATTAAATCAAAATGGAGTTGGAGTGGGAGATAAAGCAATGTATCCCACAAGATAGAAAGTGAGGATTGCAGATGCTGGAGATCAGAGTTGAAAAGTGTGGCACTGGAAAAGCACAGCGGGTCAGGCAGCATCCAAGGGCTTATGCCCGAAACATCGATTCTCCAGCTCCTTATATCCCCCATAATGTTTAGCTCTCTCTAAAGTCCTTGAGAGTATTGGTGGACACCACGTAGTCTGCTACTTTTTTCCCTTCTCAACCTCTCCCTTTGCCTGAGGTGTGATGACCCTCAGGTTAAATTGCCATGACTCACCTCTCCCTCTATTTCTCTAAAGGAGAGTAGCCCTATAGTCTGTTAAGACAATGACAGATCTATTAGAATTTTTTGAGAAGGTAATGAGCAAATTAGACAAAGGCAAGCTAGTGGGCATCATCTATTTGGATTTCCAGAAGGCCTTTGACAAAGTGTTGCACAAGAGACTGCTAAATAAGAGCCCTTGGTTTTAAAGGCAAGGTCCTAGCATGGATGTATGATTGTCTGACTCTCAGAAGGCAGATAATGGAGGAAAGGTAGTCTTTTTCAGTTGGCAGCCAGTGACTAGTGGAGTTCCACAGAATTCACCAACACTATTCACATTATACATTAACAATCTGGATGAAGGAATTGAGAGCATTACTGCTGATTTTGCAGATGACACAAAGATAGGTGGAAGGACAGACAGTGTTGAGGCTGCAGAGGACCTTGACAGGGTAGGAGAATGGGCAGAGAAGTAGTAAATAGAATACAATGTAGGAAAGTGTGAGGTTATGCACTCCTTAAATGGGGAAAGGCTTTAAGTCTGTCATTCAAAGAGTTTTAGGAGTCCTGGTTCAAGATTCTCTTAAGGTTTGGTTGGCAGTTCGGAAGGCAAATGTAATGTTTGCATTCATTTCATGGGGACTAGAATACAAATGTGCACATGAGCTGCTAAGCCTTATATGGCTCTGGTCAGACCACATTTGGAGTATTTTGAGCAGCTTTTGGCCCTGTACCTAAGGAAAGATGTGCTTGCTTTGGAAAGGTGGTTTACAACAATGATCTCAAGAGTAAATGGCTTGTCATATGAGGAGTGGTTGAGGACTCTGGGTCTGTACTTAATGGAATTTAGAAGGATGATGGGGCATCACATTGAAATTTACAGAATACTGAGAGGCCTGAAAAGAGTAGACGTTGAGAAAGCTTTGACTAATGGGAGAATCTAGAACCCAAGGGTAAGGTTACAGTGAAGGTGTGACCCTTTGGAACTGAGATGATGAGAAATTTCTTCAGTCAGAGGGTAGTAATCTGCGGAACGCATTGCCACAGGAAGCTTTGGAAGCTACGTCATTGATTGTCTTTCAGACAGAGGAAGATAGGTTTTTGATTCAAAAGGCGATCAAAGATTATGGGAGAATGGGGTTGAGAAAGATATCTGCCATGATTGAATAATGGAGCAGATTCAATGGGCTGAATGTCATAATTCTGCTCCTATATCTTTCTTATGGTCTTATGATCACTACCCAATGATCTCAGCTGAAACTATGGATATGGATTAACTTTTTTCACAGTTAACTAACTAGCCAGAACCTACTGTGATAATGCTAATTCATGAAAATAAATCCAGGAAAATAATCAGCACATTTGGGAAAGGAAGATAGAGGATCAATTGCTCAAAAAACTCGATTTGTATTTTTAATAAAATTTTCAGACAATAAATTCAAAGCATGTTTTAGTAATCTTATAAACTCTGATAATATGACTGCAAGCAGTTATTATTGCTGAAATTATCTCCAGAGAAGATATTAAATACAGTTATCCTATATTGAGAGAACAAAAGAGAAATGTATTCATTCCAATTCTTTAGTTTTGGTTAAACCAAGTTACTTGACCATTCTGTATCTTATAACTAGATAAGACTGCTGACATATACAAAAGGTTCAGTAATTATATTGTGCGACTAAGCCCTTTATATTTCTTTATGTTTGTGCTTTTAGCACAGTGCTCTAAATGCCCTTTGAAAAATATAAGTTATGCTGATTTTTGGTTCTCAGTGGTATTTAATGTAGAGGAAAATATTGTGAATATCACAGCTTGTGTGCACACCTAACTCATATGGAACTTGTTACTAATGTAGTGCTATTGCTTTGTTGATTAAAAGGATTGGCATAATATGCAATCAAATCTGCCTAAATCACAAGGTCATGAAACACTGGGTACTAAAAAATTATTTTGTTGGCAGCTGTTTGTTCATCCTCAGACAGCATGACACTCAATACTTTTATCTTCCAATTATTGTTTGCTCACTGGACCACAACATCTATTCAAACAATACAAAAAAATGCAGCAAATTGATGCATCCCAACTAACCAGCATTTTTGCAATTGGAAAGCTTATTTAATAAACAACAATCCTTACAAACAATTACTGGTCTTTACTTTCTCTTCAGTGGATGTCATGTTTATGACATTGAAGGAGTGATGAAGCAACGCTGCCTGGATGGATTAGTGAGAATTTAGGCACCAAAAATCTGGGAGCTAGGAAGTCCCAATTACCCTTTGGATATTTCCAGGCCATACTATTTTGAAGATAAGATTGCAAGAAATAGCAGCATAAATCGTCTATTTGGCATTTTGAATTTACTGCACCATTTAACAAGATCATGATTGATCTTCTACCTCCATAATGGACTGGATCTTACATTTTTGAGTCAATTTTGTCAAGTTTTGTAGTCAACTAAAAAAATTAAAGGTAGTGTCAAACTTAAAGAAAAAGTACATAATTGTACAGAACTGGGTGATCGATCATGAGATTTGCCAGAACGTAAGAAAAACAAAAATTCACTCAAGATTATTATGGAGGAAGTATGTGAGAAAGCTAGCTGTAAATATAAAAGCAGAGAGTAAGGGTTTTATACATATCTATAAGAGAAAAGAGTTAATGAAGTGAGCATTGGTCCTATAGCGAGTGAGTCTGGAGAATTATTAATGGAAAATACGAAGATTTCATATGAATCAAACACATTTTTGCATCATTCTTCAATACAGTACATACATGTAGCATCCAAAAATTGCTATAAATCAGAAACTGGACAGGAAAGAGGAATTCAAGAAAAGCATAATCACCTTGGAAGTGGTCCTGAGCAAGTTGTTGGATCTGCAGGCTTCATCTTATGATCTTAAAGAAATGAGTGGTAAGATGGCTGACTAGAAAAGAGGAAACTACATGCCAATTAGATAAAAATCTGTCCTCAGGAAGACGTTAGAACCTATTAATAAAAACATTACAGCTGGCAAAGCTCGAACACAGGACTACATACAGGCCAAGCAGTGTGAGCAGCATGCAATAGACAGTACTACATGATCCTATGGAACGTATCTTAGCTCTATAATCCTAGCATATCCAATTGTGAATGACTGTGAACAACTAACAGGAGAAGGAGGCTTCACAAAGAAACTCATCTTCAATGACCAAGGGTCTAGCACATCAGTGCAAAAGATGAGACTGAAGTAACTACCCAAGGAAGTGGTAGATACAGGCACAGGTACAATATTTAAAAGACTTTTGGACAGGTACATGAATAGGAAAGGTTTAGAGGGATATGGGCCAAATGCAGGCAAGTTAAGGGACTAATTTAATTTGGGAAACTTGGTCAGCATGGACAAGTTGGACTGAAGGATCTGTTTCTGTGCTGTATGGTTCTATGACTCTATTTACATCTGTCTTCAGCCAGAAGTGTTGAATGCATGATTCACCTGGCCCTTTTCCTGTGGTCCCCAACATCATAAATGCAAATGTTCAGCCACTCCTAACTCACTCCACATGATATCAAGATATGGCTGCAGACACTGAATACTGCAAAGATTATGGGCTCTGACAGCATTATGACAATGGCATTGAAAACTCTAGAACTAGCCACACCCCTAGCTAAGTTGTTCCAGAACAGTTATGATAATGGCATCTATCAAACAACGTGGAAATTTGCCCAGGAACTTGCCATTCATAAAATCAAGATAAATCTAACCCAGCCAGTTACTGTCCCATTTTTATTATCAGCAAAGTGGTAGAAGGACTATCAAACAGCACTTATTCAGCAATAATCTGCTTACTAACACTCAGTTTGAAATCTACCAGAGCCATCCAACTCCAAGCTTATTATTATCTTAGTCCAAACATGCACTAAAGGGATGAACTCAAGAGTTGAGGTAAGTGATTGCCCTTGATATCAAGCTAGCATTTGACTGAATATGGCCTAAAGTAGCCCCAAAAAAACTAGTCAATGGGTATCTGTTAAAAAAAAAACTCTTCATTGATTGGAATCACACCTAGCAAAGAGGAACATAATTGTGGTCATTGGAGGTTAACCATTTCCATCTCACATAAGTTCCTCAAGGTTGACTCCAATGCCCATTCATCTTCAGCTGTTCCATCAATTACCTCCTTTCCATCATAATGTCAGAAGTGGGGATATTCATTGATGACTGCACAATGTCCAACACTATTCAGGATTCTTCAGGATTCTGAAGCAGTCCATGTTCAAATGCAACAACACCTGGATATCATCCAAGAAGGGCTTATGCCCAAAACGTCGATTCTCCTGTTCCTTGGATGCTGCCTGACCTGCTGCGCTTTTCCAGCAACACATTTTCAGCTCTGATCTCCAGCATCTGTAGCCCTCACTTTCTCCTCCATCATCCAAGCTTGAGCCAGTAAGTGGAAAAGAACATTTGTGCTACACAAATAGCAGGCAATGGCCATCTCCAACATGAAAACATATTTAACTGCTCCCTTTGACATTCAATGGTATTACCAATGCTGAATCTCCAATATCAATATTTTGGGGTTACCGTGGAATAGAAGGAAAACTGGAAAAGCCATTATATATTGTGACCCTGAAAGAAAAGGGCAAAGGCTGGGAACTCACCTTCTGATGCCTAAAGTCCGTGCACCATTTGCAAGGCATATGTCAGGACAGTGATGGAATATTCTCTATTTGCCCAGATCACAGCAGCTTCATCACTCAAGAAGTTTGACACCAGCCAAGGCAAAACAACCCAATTGATTGGTACCCAATCTATCAGCTTCACCATTCACTACATCCTCTTGATGCACATTGGCAGCAGTGTGTATGATCTACAAGATACACTGCAATAACTCATCAAGGCTCCTTCAACACTACCTTCCAAACTCACAACCTTTATCACCTAGAATATCAAATACTGCAGATGCACTAAAGTACCATCACCTGCAATTTGCCCTCTAAGCTACTCACTATTCTGACTTGGATCTATATTGTCATTCCTTCACTGTTGCTGGATCAAAATCCTGGAACTTCCATCTTAATAGCACTGTGCATGTACTTACATCACATGAGCTACAGTGATTTGGAGAAGTGACTCACAACCACCTCCATATTGGCAATTCAGGATGGGAAATAAAAGTTAGCCTATCCAGTGATGTTTACATCCCATGAAAGAATTATTTAAAAAAGGTGAGTGGAATCAAATTTGCATATGATAGAGGCGAGGTATTTTTGATCCATGTGGCCTTTGTGCCTGTGTGCTCCAAACCTCCAGCGATAATGCACTTGGACGTTGTAGGAATGTAGTGTACAAACGTGTGGTTAGCAGCATTGCCACATATGTAAGATATGAAGGTGGCAGCATGACAGCAAAAGTGTGTACTGTGTCCTTTCATGTAATGCCATCTGAGCTGCTGACATTGACCCTACAATTCACAAAACCCCTGTCATTCAGCTTGTTGAGAAAGGGAGTGCAGCAGTGGTGCAGTGGCCCACATAGTTCCATTGATGGCAATAGAAAGGGAAGCCCTGTCAAGTGCTTGAGAAGCAACAAGAAAATCTGAGGGTCAGCGATGAGATGGGGCTTTGACTGGATTCAGTTAAATATAGTTAAGAGAAGACTCGACAAAAACAATTTGCTTTAATATGAATGCTTATTATGTAACAATAATAAAAATGGAAAAGAAAGGAAAAAAAGCAATACGTCTCATGCCCTTCTGCCCATCAGGGATGCCTCGACCAACAGCTGGTCTGGAGGCTTATGTTCCTTCCTGGCACCATTCTCGATCCCGGTCTGAGGTGAAGTCCCACAAGTTTTAATAAAACTCTCTCTCTTACATAGTTTAACGAGCCACAAGTACAGAAAAACAAGCTGCTTGCAAGTACAGAAAAACAAATTTGATTGTGCCAACTTCAGCATGTACAGGAATGTTCACAGAACTCATTCAAGGTCATGCAGCTTTCAAAAATCATCATCAATTTTAGCTTATCCTATGCAATCCATCCTGATGATATTTGACAGTGCATATTACAACTGCAAATGCAGGCACAAATCAGCAATAGCTACATGAGAATGTATAACAAGAGTGTGTAACCTTCACCAGAAAGTTAAAACTACAGTGAAAATAATTATCATCAATATGAATTATAAAACAATAGGGTGTACCAGCAAAGTAATGATCACAGTGTTGTTTGGAGACCAACCTTAAATATATCCCATCACTGATGTATGGTCAAGGCCATGATGGAATCAGCAAGTTGTTTTAAATGCCCACCCTCACATCACATGGTGACTTCCATTTCGTGTATACTTCATCCCTGTGTAGATAATTCCTAAACAAATGGGCATTTTCATGGAGAAAATGTTCCAACTGAGTCAGATTGACAAGTGGTGGAAGGTTCTGTACCCCAAAGGTGGTATGATAGTGCTATATATCCTTCCATTTTCCTAAATAAAACCATCTGTCTACTTGGGGATCATAGATAGTGTATTTATCCTTATAATATTAATAACTGGAGGATCTTTCCAGATACCATCGAAATAAAAAGTGCTGGGACTGGTAATTAAGGCCTAATTTTATCCTGTCGCATGAATAACTGTGTCATTATATGGAACTAATTTTCTGCCATGTGCACGTTCCTGCAGAATTTTGAAGGGAACACAGTTCAAATTCGAGGATGTGGAATGGATATACCATACCAAATGGCCACCCCTAATAATCAGTCCCACTGTGAGTTTTATTTGCCTCATCAATCCACTTTCCTCTCATCTCTGGCAGCCACAATTGCTGACCAAACAAATGAGGGAGAGTAATAAAGTAAAACTAATTCTGTACACAAATGATATTAATAATGCTCATAGTAAAATTATACAAGTCAATGATGTAGGTTTGCTTGCTGAGTTAGAAGGTTCTTTTTCACATATTTTGTCACTATACTAGGTAAAATCATCAGTGAGCCTCTGGATGAAGCACTGGTAGTACGGTCCGCTTTGTATTTATGTGTTTAGGTTTCCTTGGTTGGTGATGTCATTTCCCATGGTGATGTCATTTCCTGTGGTGCTGTCATTTCCTGTTATTTTTCTCGGGGGGTGGTAAATGGGATCCAAGTAAATGTGTTTGTTGTTCGAGTTCCAGTTGGAATGCATGCTTCTCGGAATTCTCGTGCATGTCTCTGTTTGGCTTGTCCTAGAATGCATGTGGTGTCCCAGTCGAAGTGGTCATAGAGTCATAGAGATGTACAGGATGGAAACAGACCCTTAGGTCCAACCCATCCATGCCGACCAGATATCCCAACCCAATGTACTCCCACCTGCCAGCACCCAGCCCATATCCCTCCAAACCCTTCCCATTCATATACCCATCCAAATGCTTCTTAAATGTTGCAAATGTACCAGCCTCCACCACTTCCTCTGGCAACTCATTCCATACACGTACCACCCTCTGTGTGAAAAAGTTGCCCCTTAGGTCTCTTTTATATCTTTCCACTCTCACACTAAACCTATACCATCTAGTTCTAGACTCCCCCACCCCAGGGAAAAGACTTTGCCTATTTACCCTATCGATGCCCCTCATAATTTTGTAAACCTCTCTAAGGTCACTTCTCAGCCACCGACGCTCCAGGGAAAACAGACCCAGCTTGTTCAGCCTCTCCCTATAGCTCAAATCCTACAACCCTGGCAACATCCTTGTAAGTCTTTTCTCAAACCTTTCAAGTTTCACAACATATTTCCGATAGGAAGGAGACCAGAATTGCATGCAATATTCCAACAGTGGCCTAACCAATGTCCTGTACAGCCGCAACATGACCTCCCGACTCCTGTACTCAATACTCTGACCAATAAAGGAAAGCATACCAAACACCTTCTTCACT
>NC_057716.1:50956750-51043845 GCF_004010195.1 Chiloscyllium plagiosum | reverse complement strand
AAATTCCTCTCCATCTAAACCTTTAATACTATGGCAGTCACTTCGACAGATTACTTTTGACCAGCTGCCTTTGATAGATCCTACTAACACGACTAACTCACCCTTTGACAAGAAACAATCTTACAGATAGCTGAGACCTCCCTACAAGTTTGTTTCTCAATTTCCCTCTGACTATTAGGGGGTCTATAATACAATCCCAATAAGGTTATCATCCCTTTTTTATTTCTCAGTTCCACCCAAATAACTTCCCTGGATGTATTTCTGGGAATATCCTCCCTCAGCATAGTTGTAATGCTATCCCTTATCAAAAATGCCACTCCCCCTCCTTTCTTGCCTCCCTTTCTATCCTTCCTGTAGCATTTGCATCCTGGAACATTAAGCTGCCAGTCCTGTCCATCCCTGAGCCATGTTTCTGTAATTGCTTTGAAATCCCAGTCCCATGTTCCTAACCATGCCCTGAGTTCATCTGCCTTCCCTGTTAGGCCCCTTGCATTGAAATAAATGCAGTTTAATTTATTAGTCCTACCTTGTATCCTTCCTGATCTGTATGTAAGGATACTAATTAGAGAGGGTCATGTCTTTTTGTGGCAAGTTAATGTTCATGTATCCTGGTGGCTAGTTTTTTGCCTGTTTGTCCAATGTAGTGTTTGTCACAGTTCTTGCAAGGTATTTTGTAAATGATATTAGTTTTCCTTGTTGTCTGTATCGGATTTTTCAAGTTCATTAGCTGCTGTTTTAGTGTGTTGGTGGGTTGGTGGGCTAGCATGATGCCAAGTGGTCTGAGTAGACTGGCAGTCATTTCTGAGATGTCTTTGATATAGGGGAGAGTGGCTAGGGTTTCTGGACTTGTTTGTCTGCTTGTTGGGGTTTATTGCTGAGAAATTGGTGGACTGTATTCATTGGGTCCGCTTTCTTTTTGAATATACTGTATAGGTGATTTTTCATGATCCAATGATGACTAATACTCATGTCTACTTTTCTCTATAGCTTGGGCCGGCCAAATGCACACCAACTTGAAACACAGATATTTTTCATGACAGCTCTCTGCATGCTTCATTGCATCCCTGACAACATAAGAGATCATCCCTACTGTTTCACCTTTGTATAACTGTAACTGCATTAAGTTTTCATTGCACAATAGCCTCCCACTGTGTCTCTGCATGAGCAGAGATGCAGAGGTGCTGGCTCAACATATCAGATTTATATGTTTGGTTTCTCTTTGTACTCTGTACAAATTTCAGCACATGACCAGTATGTGAGAAACTCTTATAGATGTATAATGGGAGCTCTACCAAATGCACCCAAGACATCTGAAAAGTGTCTTGAAAAGTCCAATGGTCTAATGCTCTGCTTGATTGTTGCCCTGGTGGAGCTGTGACATCTGTAATAATGGTCCTCACACTCTGCTAATGGATTCTAAATGAGCATCATAACCATGCCTTCCACTATTATCCGATTTCACCCAGGATCCCTTTGAAAAGCCTTCCGGTGAGCTGAATAGTTGCAGCACTTGAGACTACCCAAGAATGAGGAGTCATAGCAGCTGCCTGGGAACCTTCTACAAACTTCTGCAAAATATTTATGGTGGTCACGGATGGTTTGAATGTTCAGGGCATGTAGCTCTTCCTAGTAATGAAAGTTTCACCTGCTTAGATAATATCTTAATGAGCACAATGACTTCTATTTTATTCATTCATTCATCGCTGGCTGGCCAACATTTATTGATTGTTGCCCTTGAGAAGGTGGTGGTGAGCTGTCTTCCTGAACCACTGCAGTCCACATGCTGTAGGTTGACCTGCAATGCCCTTATGGAGGAAATTCCAAGATTTTGGCTCAGTGAGAGTGAAAGAATGGCAATATATTTTCAACTCAGGATGGTGAGTGACTTGGAGGGATCTTGTGGTGGTGCTCCCATGTTCCCATGTATCTGATGCTATTGTCCTTCTAGATGGAAATGGAAGGGAATAGATAAGATAGAAGCAGGGAAGTTGTTTCTATTGGTGTGTGAAGCTAGAACTAGGGAACATAGCCTCGAAATATGAGGGAGCAGATTTAGGACTGAGTTAATGAGTTAATGCGTTAACTTCTTCACCCAAGGTTGTGAATCCGTGAAATTCCCTGCCCAGTGAAACAGCTGAGGCTACTTCATTGAATGCTTTCAAGGCAAAGATAGATAGATGTTTGAGTTTAGAAGACTGAGAGGGGATCTGATTGAGACGTATAAGATTATTGAAGGATTGGACACTTTGGATTAAGAAAGAGTTGGATAGAGCTGTCAAGGATAGTGGAATCAAGGGTTATGGAGTTAAGGCAGGAACAGGATACTGATTGAGGATGATCAGCCATGATCATAATGAATGGTGGTGCAGGCTCGAGGGGCAGAATGGCCTACTCCTGCACCTATTGTCTATTATCTATTGAAAAGTAAAGGAATTAAAGGTTACAGTGAGTGGGCAGGTAAGTGGAGCTGAGTCCATGAAAAGATCAGCCACAAACCTATTGAACGGCAGTATGCTAGAGAGGTTCAACAAATTTCCTCAGCCAAACAAAAACTGACATGACTGAGTGACATGCATGTTAAGAGCAACTGTCACCTTCACTGTCGTGGACATTAGGTGATCACCTACATTCTGGGGACCTCATCTAGAAAAGAACACATATTTGTAATCATCCTGATTACAGGATCTGGAGAGGCTTAGCCTTTTGCAGCTCCGCTGCTTCAAGAGATTTTCTGCTTCCTTCCTCCTTCCAAACAGTCTGCATTACATGCTTCCTGTTGTCTATCTGTGTTGCTGTCCATTGTCCTTTCGTCCTCTTCTTCCATGAGCACTGAGTAAATGGATCCCATGACCAGTGGTCAGTCCTGATTTCCTTACTGCTTATGTTGGCCCAATCTGACCAACTTCAAATCACAGACTCTTTTCCCTGTCAGAAGACCCACTGCATTGAGACTCATCCCTTTTGGCTCTCTTCTGTATTTCCATAACAGATAAGCTTTCACTGTACAATGGTCTACTGCAGAGGATCTGCCTCAGCAGAGTTGCTGACGCTGGCACAACATGTGGCTCATATGACATTGACAAGATTTAAATTTCTAGATTTTTAACCATCCTGTTCGGATTGGCTGTGACACACCTCCATATGGGGACTTCAACTTGGACATCTAGCCCAGCGGTAGGGACACTGCTACCGTACCACAAACCTTCAAGATCAGATTTCTATGTCAGTGTCAGTGTCTGGTTATGCCTAATCATCCTTTAATTACTCATTATCAGCTACACATGCTGCCAGGTGGATAGTTTCTTCTGTTGATGACCCATCTCCAGCAAAATTTCCCATTAGTGGGAACTCATCAGATCTCTAAGCCAAAATCCTCATTTAACACATTGCTCCCAGTCCCATGTTTAAGACCAATTCTTCAGGAAAGGGAAGATTTCTCCAAGCATTCCTCACCAATGCCCTGTACAATTGTAATGCGATCTCTTTATTCTTATAATTCAAATCATTTTATACCAAAAGCTAATATAACATTCGACATATTTTGATTGCTTGCTGTGTCTGCATGTTAACATGCTATGATTCATGTACAAAAACATCAAGGTCCATCTAATCATCAAACATTCCCTATCTCTCACCATCTAAAAAGCAACTTGCTATTTGTCTTCATTTTTCCTACTGAAGTGGAAAACTTAACACTTTACTATATGGTCCATGTCCTTTTGTCTTGCCACTCATTCAATCCATCTCTACAGATCTGCATCCTCCTCACTGCTTCCTTTCCTATCTGTGTATTCAGCAAACTTTGATTATTGCATAGTCTTTTTATCAATGCCTTTCTTAATATAGGTTATAAATATATATTATGTACTGATCTTTGTGGAGTTGTGAACCAGACCAGACCTCCTCAAAATATTTCAAGAAGGTAACCTAGACCTTAACTCTTTCCTATTTTAAAGGCAAATCTAAAGTGTTCCAGATGCAATGCGACTGGTCAAACTACTCAACATTAAGCACAATACAATTTATTTAAACACTACTTAAAAGACAACAAAAGGAAGATAAATTTAGAGTTCTTTTGGAAAACTTAATTAGTAATAGTTACCGTATCTATTATTCCATTAACTATTCCAATATAGTAACAACCCATAAACATACCACTCTGCAAAATGACAAATTCAGAAATCTGATTTTCTCACATATAACACAACAGAGGCAGGGAGGGAGAGAGAGAAATATCAAGCAAAAACTCAGAGAGAAGAGGAGCCAGGAGACCTTACTGCAGCTTCCAACCCCGTTGAGACTCCAACAGCAACTCAAGCTGTATGTCACATCTAAAAAACTATAAATTCTGATCTGTGGGAGCTGGTCACAATCATCCAGGCTGCTTCTATTGTTCCAACTTTAAACAAAAAACTCAAGACCTCGCAAACTGTTTACCTGCATTCCAACTAGACAGCTCATCACTTCGGTCTTAAAACCTCTCTTTAAGAGGTTATTTGGTCTTTTTTGTTTAAAGTCACAGTAATGTGCCAGTGCTATCCAGTTCTATTTGCAATCAGTCAATTCAAAAATGTTAAATTTTTCCTACTTTCTGCTTTCTACCCATTAACTAATCTTTGATCACAACTAATACTCAATCCCATGAGTCCTAATATTGTAAAATAGAGCAAGGGTAACAGAATACTGTTGTTTTCATTTTCAAATGTCAATACAGTCCACTGTGGTAGAGAAAAACTAATGTGTTGCCTTTATTGCATTTCTTGTATTATACTAAGAAATAATTTAAAGTGAGACTTTGTAATCTTTTGTACTTTTTCTACCAAGAATATGATAGAGTTTGATTTGTGGCATATGCAATTTATCAATTTGTTTGTTTGAAAAATTTAAGTATATCGCATCTATTGGTTTCATCTTATCTTCATAGATATCTTAATCATAAGATTTTTCTCAGAGCAATCAACACAGGCATGAGTTTCTAGCATTTTAGGTTAACTGACCTAACGTTTCCAGTGTACCTCTCCAGTTTTTTTCCAAGAATAACTAGGCTATGTATGCAACTGTATAATCCTTGGGAAATCTAGAATGGAAGGAATTTGGTAATATCAAAACACATACATGCACTAACTCTGCAGCTCCCTCTTACCTATGCCATAATTCAAAACTCTATACCAAGAATATGATAAAAGGTATAAAAGATTACAAAAGTCACTCTTTAAATTACTTCTTAGTATAATACAAAAAACACAATGAAGGCAACGCATTAGTTTTCCTCTGTCACAGTGGACAGTATTGACATTTCAAAAAGAAAAGCAACAGTATTCTGTTATCTTTACTTATTTAACAACTATATAATAAGTAATGTTCACCTAAAACATGGTGCAATTTTTAAGCACACTAAATGACAGTGAGAAAATAAGCTCCTATTCTTTTGGTTGGGGATTGGGCTAAAGATTTGACGGACACAGATGTTATCTACTGAAAGTTGCTGGAATACACAACGGAGACTCTTGGGTTCAGTGTTAAAAGCCATAAATACAGAATTTAGTTTAGTCAAATTAAGTCACCCTTGCTACTTTGCTCATTTTTGTACAATTTTAAAAAACATGTCAGAAAAAAATTGTAATTGGCTAAATGCTGGTTATATTTTTCTATGCGTGGGTGAAAGCATATTTAATGTCATTTGTTATTGGCAGGTAGGTGACATGTTCTATGGAGTTTAGCACAACACAAAGATCCATTGAGATCAAAGGAGTAAAAGCACCATGACGTCTCTTAGTGACTTGGCATGAATTTTGACTTGCTCGATAAACAGTTGTGAAGACACAGACCTTTTTTTGTAGGCAGACTACTAGTTACATTCTTATTCGTATGTAGATCTTCCAACTTTTTCATTTAGTATGCAAATATTCTAGCAAGATTTATTACGTGGAATTTATTACACAAGAAACCACATTTGACACTTGAGATTACTATTTAGCTGTCATTGTATCTTGCAATTTGCATTAGAGGGCGCTGCTGAGAGACATGGTGAGCTGGTGATTAAGGGCAAACACTGACCATTGCAACTATGCAGAGCACTTTTTAGGCCATTTTAAAAATGATTGCATCGCATACGGAGATTATTGGTCGTCTTCGTGTAAACTAGGCATGCTACAAAGTTATTCACGTACAAAATATTTGAAAAAACACTAAGGGAAAACAAAGAATATATTCCTTACCGAAAAAATAAGTTTCACCCTAATAGGTACACAATGACAGATCAGTTGTCAGAAACCTTCGTTGAACTTCGTTGAACTTTGAGAACGGAAAATCAACTTGTTTTGACTGTATTTTGAAGTTGTAATATTTGTTAGACATGGAATTATGTTTTCAAATATGTACTTGTGAACCACTTATCAAAGATTTAAAAAGGTAGGTGGGTGGCTGGAGGTTTACACCCTTGTTGGGGGGGGGGGGGGCGCGGGAGGAAGGAGTGGGGGAGGGCAGAAGTCGGAGGGTCACTAGAGCTTGTGAAGTAGCAATAAAAAGGGTGCAATGCACAACCTCCTGCCTCTGTTACTGACGGTGAAGTGTTATCTGAAGTGGATTTAATTTACAACTTCCTCTGCTTTAGTTGAGTAATCTATACAGTCATAAAGTCCTATAAAGACAAAGATAAAGCGAGCCTTACAAGAGAAAACCTCATTTGTTTAACTAAGGATTTATCCCGAAACGGTCAATAAAATGAATAGCAGAATGACATAATAGAGACAAGGAAATGGAAATCGAGATCAAAAGACACTGACAAATGAAGAAGTTCACAACTCATACAAGGCCCACGTGTTACATTAAGTTTCCAAGTAGTAGTAACTTGGTCACCATAAAAACTGGATAGTAACACTTTTGATATTGTGCATTTACCTGAAAGTGCGGATTATTTTAGGTGTACTAAACTGGATCAGACAATTTCACATCGGCAACAAGCATTTTTACTTACTTGAACATGAAACAGTTCGCAAACACAAACTTAATTCAGTTTTCTGTAAAACATCTCATGTAACCATACTTAGGCGGAAAGGATTTTTAATATATTCAGTTACCTGTCATTGAATAACCTTAATCATCACGTTAAACTTCATAAAGTTATGAATATGTTGCCATTCTCTTTACACGATACGACTTCTGCTCACATAGAACTTTAGTAGAAGTAACTTCTCAGACACCATCAATGCAATCCAGCAGTAAAAACGTGGTTACAGACAATATGGCTGATCATGTCCAACCTATACAATTCTGTCTAAAAATCCGTTTTAATTGTATTAATAATCACTGCGTTTCTCATAAAGTTCACGTTAATCTGCTGACAGCTCTTCAGTGTAGCCAAAAGCAAATTATATTCGATGTTGGTCATTTTTCGATATTAAACAGAGATGGACGATTTAACCGCATATGGTTTTCTCCATAATGCGACTCTTAAAAGGCAAATTGCAAAGCCAATTAAACCTATGCATCCTTGTCACATTTAGACCAGCAAGCTTCCTGTAAAAGGGAAATCAATAATTTTAAAGTTAAATAGAAGTATTATAGGGGAAACATAGATGCGTGTAAAGTTGAAAGAAAAGTAAACTTTAGTTTAAAAATATTGCATTAATCCTTCAAACTACTTATCTAAGCGTAAAGATTACTGGCAAATCTTAAGTTTAGCTTCCATAGATTTCATGCAGTTACCCTGCTTTCTTCCTGCGCCTAACTGGGGTTACTTTTTCCTCAAGAATCAACAATAAAAACTGAAATCTTAAAACTCTTGGCCTCCACACGTTATAACCTATTGAGTAAATAGTGCCACAGAAGGTAGACATTGTGCGCCTATTTGAAGGATCTTTAAACAATGACTGATACATCCAGTGATGAATAAATGTGCACCTCATTTAAGTGGATGACAATTTCATTTTACTACTAGACCAGGTATTTATTGTGTAATCTCCATATGCAAAATTGCACAGCATTTGAATAGTAGTGCAAATTAAATTAGGCTGTGATTCAAAAAAGATTTTTGTTTAACAACCTCACACTTTAACTATTGAGCATTAACTTGGTGAGGAAAATGCGAATATTTTCATTTGTCCAACCCATAGACAAAAAAAAAGTTTTGCTTACCTTGAAAGTTATAGCCGTGAGCAAGACTAGACCCATATATAAAACATTCACTAAATCCATAACCAACTATTTAAACCCAGTGTTTCCCCAAGTTAATACGGTTGTTCCAATTGACATTCTGTAATCAAAACTTGAATCATAGCCCTGGATAAACAATTTTCCATTTTTTGACTCGTGAACAGCTTCAAAGGAAATATAAACGCAAATGTGAGCTATGTAAAAATGGATATGATGTGTAAAATTACTTAAAATGAATCTGTTCAGAATACAAAACGCCTGTGCACACTGCCTATGCTTAAAAATATCAGGTTTTAGGATTTTCACCCTTTGAGAACACGTTCATAAAAATAACTTCGCGCACCCTGAATAAATCCTGTTGATATGAAACTCTTTTAAAGTGCAAAGACAAGAAAAGATCAAGTCAGACTGACCCAGCAGGGAGTAGTTTAATTTAAGCCAAACGGACTTTTTTTTATTTTCACACAGTAAAAGGTCGTTTCAGTTTACAAGAGTGTGGAGTTTAAAAAGCATGCTAGAACTCCCCATTGAGCTTGGATAAAGGCAAAACACTTTCATTCAAATCAAAGCTATTAAATACTCTATGCACAGCAGTTCTTATCTTTCACCGAAGACGCCGTTGAAATCCTCAAGTTAAAGAACTTGTGTTATTTAACGTCCCTATAAATATATACAACTTCGTAACGAAGCATAGCGACCAATTGTGAAATTAATTGAAGCATGTTATTAGAAAGTATTTACAGAAATACCTTCCTTTCACTTAAAATATTCTTTTTTCAAGGATATTGCACCACCAAAAGCTATTAGTTGCATCAACAGCCCACACAGTCCTGTTCCAGTGCCCCACCCCCACTGTTCAGTTGTGTCCTGGCATAATCCCGTCTTCCCTTTTCACATTTTCCACGCTAAGTTTTGTTTTTTTGTTTTGGTGAGTTTTAACGTGCTTCGCCAGATGGTCGCTTCTCATAAATCTCTTGCCACATTCTGGGCAGGCGAACCGTTTCTCCCCAGTGTGAGTCCTCAGATGCCTCTGGAGCTCGTCTGATCGAGTGAAACTTTTGCCACAGAACAACCAGTTGCAGACGAAGGGCCTCTCGCCAGTGTGCCACCGCAGGTGAGCCTTCAGGTGAGACGTCTTGCCGTAAACCTTCCCGCACCCCGGAATGTGACAAATGTGCTGTTTCTTCTTGCCGGGCTCATCCCCGCTGCTCGAAGACTGGCAATTGGGACAGCGGCACCTTCTGCACCTCCTGGCAGTAGCCAGAGGAGATTTCGTGTGGAGAAGAGCCGCGATCTGGGTTTGATACTGGGCAAAGTCTGAGTGACCCAAAACCAAGGATCGTTGGAGAGGGAAACGATGAGGTGCAATAGATGAGGGGTGGCTTGCGCTGCTACTCTGCTGTATGCTCCACCACGGGATGTCCTCCACTTGGTTGGGTGACACATGCCTGTGTTGATGAGAAAGTAGAGGGGATCCAGCTGGGACAAAGCCTGACATTGCTGAACTGATAGGAGTCGGCGTACCATAGTTGACCGCAGGGACGTAGGTTGGCTGGCAGCTTGAAGCTAAGGTCTGCATTGATGAAGGCAACATTTTGACGGGGGAGAGCTCAAACGGGTACGACGGCTCTGCCGGCGGAGTTAGAGGAAGTTCATGAGACCCATAGGACGCCTGGATATGAGGCGGTAGCTGATGGACCTTCGGAGGAGTTAAAGTTAAACTGGAGTGGGATGAGATTCCCCCTGGGTTAGCCGGGATCTCGTTACTCCAAGGGTGAAAAATGCGGGACGGGGAACTCAGGGTTGGATCGTAAGGGACCTGAAAAAGATCAGTATGCGTTGACCCAGTCTGCCCGATTCGGTTGCATGTTGCAGCTAAGAGGGCCAGTGGAGACTGCTTGGCGGACTCCGGAGAAGAATTTGGCGTACGATCCTGAGTAGTGAAACAAGAGGGGGAAGAAAAAAGTAATCAATTGAAACTTAGCAGCAAGGAATCAAACTCTGTTCAAATCCTGATACAACTTTGTGTGGGAAGTACTTCGTATACGTTTCAAAACAAAAAAAAGACCCCCGTTCTGTTGTAACAAAACTTAATAAATGCTGAAAAGTACGAACCTGGAGAAAAGCTTGCAAAGAATCATTGCGTAGAACAGCCACAGCAGCCATTCCCTGTATAAATTGTTGAAAGGGAGACTCGATTCAAGGTTTCAAGTTGTACTAAAGGGAATCAGACGCATAGAGAGCTTTCTTTCCTCCTGCTGCTATTCGGCGATATCCTTGGAATATCTGTGGTGGAGGGATCACTTTCTTAGAATTTGATAAGACTTTGGTAGACCGCCAGCCAGTCAGGAGAAAGATTGATGGCTTTGAAGTTTGCCGCTGCCCAATCATCAAAGAATAGCGGGTCTTTCAGAAGGGAAACCAAATCCTTTGAATACACAAAGCTCCTATGGCGTGTTTGTTGGTATGTATAAAAGAACTGATTATTAGGGGGGATGGTAAAGGAGGAGATAAAGGCGGGACAATTAATGAAGTAATCACTATGTGGGAAATGTATATACACAAATAATTGGATTTACGTGATCAAAGCACGGCTGCCGCCAGGAGACCATTGCATTGGATGTTTAAGTCATATGATTTTTTTTGTAATTAAGGATTTGTTGCACAGCCCTAAGTGACAATATGCCTTTGTTATCTTCTTCAAATCTCTCCCAACATTATTGCGTAGATGACTTTTAGCAAATAAAAGCAATTGGAGATGAATCGGCCGACACGGCATCACGAACAGGATGGTTTTGCTTTGAGTCTGAAGGAGTTGCTTGCTGACTTGAGAAAAGTTTAATAACATTGCCGAGATATACAATATTAAAGACACGCTGTCGACCAAACATCTGAAAAGGAAGAACCCTTCAGAGAAATTTAAAGTACAATGCCACTTTTATCTGCGTTGGAACAGGAACATACACACCCCCTCGTCTCCAGTTTTATAAAGGTGTCATTGTACTGGAAATATATAACAAAGTGAATAACATCTCGCCGTTCATAACCATATTGTCAATAGACACATTAAACTACACAGTGCCTACCAGACATATTCAACACACCATAGTAAGTCCAAGTCATTTGCTTCAAGCCAACGGAAAGGATGATTTATTCCTGTACCAAATTTAACCCATTGTAGCGTCTGTGTTTCAATAGTTTAACTAAATGAAAGCAGTAAGTTTTAATACCACTGAATCAAAACAGTGTAACGGTAACGAAAAAAATGTATAACTCTCGAAAACTTTGTCCTGTTCGCTAAAATGGTCACTCTATTGGAACGGCAAAAGCGTGAAGTTTTGAGTCCCCGACTGGAGAGATCAGAGGCTGAATGTGAAGGCTGTTGATAGCTCTGTTAAGTCCCTTAAAGTGGTGGCAATGTGAAAGACTGCGGAGGCGGAGCAGCTCGGTTCAAGGAAAGTGGAAACAATTTCACTCTTCTCCGCCTGATCTCCGCCTTAAGCAGCTTTTCAAATACTCCAATCCAACGTTTGCAGCGGAGTCACTAGTTGATATCTTCACAGAAGCAAAATATAATGCATATTTGCATAATTTGTCAAGTCGACTTAATTATGCTAGTTATCATGATGAGATCAAACAAAAAGATACGTAGTAACCCATAAGCTTGCTATCTATTTAGTATATCAACTAAAACCAGCGGTTTAATTAGTGGAAATAATTTGGACGCATCCATTTAATTGGGTAGTGTCATTCATCAATTCTTTTTTACAAATTAAACCAGTTAAACCAGAAATCATACTTAAATTTATTTTAATGGGGCGTGCTGGTAATCTACATTGGCTGGAGATAGGTAATCTGCGGATTGGTCTAAAATGGACACTATACACTGATGTTGTCATGGGTCATGGTGTTAGCCTTGTGGTACATACAGAAATTTAAATATGAACTGGTTACTAACGTTCAAGAAACAAGCTGAGACGCACATGTTAGGTTAACTTAAAAAAGTGTTCTTTTTCAAAAAAAACTACGAAGTCTTCCTTCAGGTAACATGATACTGACAGCTGTCGTTAACTTCAATTGTATTCACATTGCAAACGAAATCCTTCTAAACGATAACACACAGAGATCTTTATCATCCTTTCCTGTAGCAACAATCGGTGTCCTCTCAAAGACTTTTGAGTCTTGCATAGTTTTAAACGGGCGGCTCTTTTGAAGGGATTAAAGCGCCAAGTCCTCTCCCACGGCTCCAGAATCAGACGTGGTAAGATGGGAGTTTCACGCTGTGCCAGGGTACTGTCAAGTTAATGCATTTAACTTGGGTTTTGCTCACTTGCTCTTTATTATTTTAAAACGTGCTACACATGAAGTGCTATGAGGACATGGCTACGAAATTGAATTCCAAAAAAAATGGTGCCACTAACGTTTAAGGGATGTACAGTGAAAATTATTTTAAAGTATCTTCAAACACGGCTCCAGAATCAGACGTGGTAAGATGGGAGTTTCACGCTGTGCCAGGGTACTGTCAAGTTAATGCATTTAACTTGGATTTTGCTCACTTGCTCTTTATTATTTTAAAACGCGCTACACATGAAGTGCTATGAGGACATGGCTACGAAATTGAATTCCAAAAAAATGGTGCCACTAACGTTTAAGGGATGTACAGTGAAAATTATTTTAAAGTATCTTCAAACACAAAGCATCTTGCCTTTTCCGATTTCACAAACTAGTTTCGCATAAGCAGCTTCACAAGATCATGGCAGTAAAACACAATCAGCTATCATTTTTGTTTATGGGTCAATGAAATTTCAGGCTGTAGTTTCCGCAAGACCAAACTAAAATAATATTTAAACTTCGTAGGAAGCTTGATTATTTAAAAAAAATGATATTAGTTACATTTTAATAGTTGCGATTTGTTTGGATAGATTGTTCCTCGAAAGAAAAATGAGCAAGAATTGGGTGTTTAAGTCTAAGCTTTTTTTTTAGTGTTATGTAGTTAAATTGGCCTTCTATTATACGATTTGTGCCTCTAGAAATATCTTAATAAGACCTGCTTGCCGATTTGGAAAATTGAACTGAATATTTGATAGAACTAAATCAGGAATAGCACAACTAATCCGGCAAATGTGGCACTATCGACATTAGGTGATATAAAAATTCAAATGAATAGAAAACTAGATATCATTGCATATATCATTTTATTGAACTGGATGCTGTTATTGAAACATTGATTAGTACGACCAGCTTTCACACCATCAATAGACTACAAATGCATACTCATTGGAATAATACTATAATTCAAGTTCAATGCTAATATGCTCTGAGACGGCCAACATATTTTACATCACATCATGCTAATTAAAGTAAATCACTCACCTGGTGAGTAAATCAAGGCATGTTTCAATTTAATAACAAACATGACTGTTGACATTAAAATCTTTGAACATTTATTGCACAAAGTTTAATTTCAATCAAAAATGCTTTGTAAAAGTAGTTCAGATTTGATTACCATATGAATAGGATAGACAATGCATTTGATCTTAGCATACACCAAGTGATGAAATTCAACAAGAAAATAGATTCTAAATGTATTTTGTTTTCATCCAAAGTTACCACAAAATGAGACAAAAAATTAGTGATTTGAATTATGGGATTCATTCCTGACCCCATGTTACAAACAGTGTTAGTAATAAACTACTTCTATACGAGTGGCACAAAATGAGTAGCATGTGGCCCTGGATTCCAATTCAACACCAAATGAAAGCATAATATTTATCACAAAAATCATCAGTTTCCCTACTATTCAATACAACAATTGCATGATAACTGTTCAAGCTTACTTAAACATCTAATGCACAATTTGCTCATGTTGCTTGGCTTCAAGTGCAAATGGGTAAAAGTTGATCTGAGGAAAGAAGAGAAACAAAACCATTTGGTAGCTCATCTTTAAAGATAAACAAAAAATACTTTGACAAGAGTTCAAGAATTTTCTGACTCCACTATATTCAATTTTAATAAAGAATTTAAAAATAATCTTGTAAGAATGTTGTGTTACAATTCATTCATTCACTTCTACTATAAATTATATTGGAAATCTAAAATAAGACTAATAATGAAGTTGTAACACCTTTGACAGCTTGCTAAAAACTATCTATATATGTTCTACCAATAGATATAATCCATAATTTTTTAGGCTAATTCACATGAAAAAAACATCAGGATTTGAACCATCAACACAAAATTTATTGGCACAATAAATTTCCTAAGGTAAGTGCATGGAAGTATAGAAAATATATTCCTATTCCAAATGCAATGCTTAATATGGAATCTGAACTTTCTTGCCACACCAAAGAAAATGTGAAAGCGGATTGCTGTTTCTCCATTCTACTTCAAGGCATTTTATTTTGCTTTTTACTATATGATAAGAGTACAGACTTTTATAAACACTAGTTACTTATGGAATCAATCTATATCTATGCCAGTAAGGTTGGTGAAAATTGTGGGTCATTTTAAATACGTTAAGTGACACACTATCAATCATCATATACATACAATAGTACATGATTATAACTGTTGACTAGCTAAGTGAATCATTGCATTTTTAATTTGCTCTTATACTTCAGAATTTGAATGGAATAAATTGTTTTCATGAATTTGGATTCAGGAAATCAACTTAGACTTGCTTTTGTAAGGGCTGGTCCTATTTCCTGCTTTTCAAATCAATTAGTAGTTATTTTAGCATGACAAGCATGACTTGATACAATCATATGTGGAATGCACATACATAAGTCAGGTTGTAGAACTAATCAATGATTAAATGGATTTCTAGCATTACCTCTAAAAGGAATATCCAATTAGAATTTTTTTAAAAAGTTACAGAATAATCTTCATTTCACTTAGTTTGAATCCTAACTATGGAAAACACTTATGTGTAAAATCAGCAGTTTGGATATAAAATCCCCAACTGCTTTAACTGACATAGAGTCATAAAGATGTACAGCACGGAAACAGACTGTTCGCTCCAACTCATCCATGCTGACCAGATATCATAAATGAATCTAGTCCCATTTGCCAGCACTTGGCCCATATCGGTCCAAACCCTTCCTATTCATGTACCTGTCCAGATGTGATTTAAATGTTGTAACTGTACCAGTGCTCCACCACTTTATCTGGCTGTCTACTTAACCTATGCATGCCCCTCATGATTTTATACACAATCCAAAAGGTCACTCCTCAGCCTCCGACGCTCCATAGAAAATAGCCCCAGCCTATTCAGCCTCACCCTATAGCACAAACCCTCCAACCCTGGCAACATCCTTGTAAATCTTTTCTGAACCATTTCAAGTTTCACTATGATTCTAAGTTTCACAACATCTTTCCTATAGGGGAGAGACCAGAAGTGCACACAATATTCCAAAAGTAGCCTAACCAATGTCCTGTACAACCGCAACATGACCTCCCAACTCCTAAATTCAATGTTCTGATCAATAAAGGAAAGCATGTTAAATATCTTCTTTGCTTAATTGTATGAATTACTGTTTATACATCAATTTAAGAGGTGCACTGGAGTGCACAATGTTTCATTGTAATATTAAAGTTGGTGTACAATGCACGATTAACAATATGATTTGGAATCATTTTGATAATCCCAAAACACTGTTCAGTATAGTCACTCCAAGCAGCATCATTTAAGCCACCTCATATGGATTGAAAAGGAAGGAGGTCTTCACTGAAATAATTCATTCTCAGTGATCAGGATGATCCCCAAGTTGCTTCCAAAAATCTGCCACTTCTACTCCTGTGTAAGTTCACAGGATGCTCTAAGAGTCAATTTCCTTCCCTTCCAATGGCAAATGAGTAGCCTCACAAAGCACCCACTTTTACTTTCACAACTGAATCAGAAATTGGCTAGCTGAAAGAAGACAGAGAGTGGTGATTGATGGGAAATGTTAATCCTGGAGCTCAGTTACCAGTGGTGTGCCACAAGGATCTGTTTGAGGGCCACTGTTGTTTGTCATTTTTATAAATGATCTGGATGTTGGCATGGAAGGATGGGCTAGTAAATTTGCGGATGACACTAAGATAGGCAGAGTTGTGGATAGTGCCGAAGAATGTTGTGGGTTACAGAGGGAAATAGATAAGCTGCAGAGCTGGGCTGAGAAATGGCAAATGGAGTTTAATGCGGAAAAGTGTGAGGTAGTTCACTTCGGAATAAGTAACAGGAATGCAGAGTATTGGGCTAATGGTAAAATTCTTGGCAGTGTAGGTGAACAGAGAGATCTTGTTGTCCAGTTGCATAAATCCCTGAAAGCTGCCACTCAGGTTGATAGGATTGTTAAGAAGGCATATGGTGTGTTGGCGTTTATTGGTAGGGGTATTGAGTTTCAGAGCCACGTGGTCATGCTTCAGCTGTACAAGACACTGATAAAGCTGCACCTGGAGTATTGCGTACAGTTCTGGTTACAGCATTATAGGAAGGATGTGGAAGCTTTGGAAAGGGTTCTGAGGAGATTTACTAAGACATTGCCTGGTATGGAAGGGAAGTCTTATGAGGAAAAGCTGAGGGAACTGAGGCTGTTTTCATTGGAGGGAAGAAGGTTAAGAGGTGACTTAATCGAGACGTATAAGATAATCAGAGGGTTAGATAGGGTGGACAGTGAGAGCCTTTTTCCTCGGATGGTGATGGTTAACACGAGGGGACATAGCTTTAAATTGGGGGGTGATAGATTTAGGACAGATATCAGGGAGTATTAGGGGCACGGAACGGCCTGCCAGCAACAGTAGCAGACTTGCCAACATTAAGGGCATTTAAATGGGCATTGGACATACATTTGGATAATAATGGAATGGTGTAGGTTAGATGGGTATCAGATTAATTTCACAGGTCGGCGCAACATCGAGGGCTGAAGAGCCTGTACTCCCTGTAATGTTGTATGTTCTATATTCTAACTGCAACCAGGAATCATGTCATAATCAGAAGAATTTACTCATCCCACTACTGTACAGCACAATACATTAATTCAAAATTGTGTTGTACTTTCATTTAAATGACCCATGGATTTCACTTAATCTACATAAAGATACAGATTGACTCATGACGAAATACTGAAAAAATAGCATCTGTAAAAATTAAAGCAAATTTTAAAAATCAAAAATGTATTGAAACAGAATGGAAGAACAAAAGAAAATATAATGTTTCATGACAGACACTGCTAGATTTATTTGGCAGTTTAACTGTCTAATCATACCATTGCACTTGGTAGATAGCTCCTGATATTTTCTAGCAAAGTGGAGAACTAATTTTCTATAAATATGCTATTATATATAATCTGAAGGAATTTTGAGTTAAAAATTAATTTATATTTTCCAAATTACACTGATATCATGGTGATTTTCTGCACATTGACTGTAGTCTACCGAGTCTTGCAGTTGCAACTTCAGTGCAATACTTAAGATACATATATTGAATTATTTTATTAAATAAGCATAACATTTTGAGGTAAAACACTACTCTGGCTTGAAACTAGGAAATTCTAAGCACTTTGGTTCCAAATAAAAGATGTTTTTTTTTGTTGCCTTTTTGTGTAGGAGCAGATAACTATGTGTATAATATGGGTTGGTAATTTAAAATTGCCAAGGGCATGAATTAAATCTGTGCAGCCATTTTAGAAAACATAAAAAATTACATTCAGTTCAGATCCGTCCCACGTGAAGGAAAAGTCTACAAAATCTCAAATAAGTTGCTTACTCCACTTTGGTTAAATCATGTAACAACACCACACACCACCATCAAAAATTAACTGTAAGTTGTCAGGCATTAAGAAAAGATTGGTTTAATTCTTTTGTTCTTTGCAGTGAAGGAATTTAAGTTATAAACCAAGTTAAGACAGAAGATAGCATAAATCCATTGAATTTGGAAAATGCATTGATTTCAATTATATGTGCATAAATATGACATGTTTAAACATTTACAGACCCTAATGAAATATTCAGACTAAAAGTGATGTGACTAAAATCTCTTATCCAGTTATATACACTTGCACATCTTTCATGGAAACTTTGGATGTAAAAGCTAATATTTTAATTCCTGTTTGAGATAAAGTCTTGCCTTTGGAATCCAAATACCATTTGTTTGCATCTAATGGTCTTGGTTTATTCTATTGGGCCTAAACTCATTAATACACCAAAGCACACAAAAACTAGCAGTATACAGGTTCGAGTATCAGAAAAGAAAGGCCAGAAAACTGAACTAAATTTGCCTTTGGCCTGCATCAGCTTAATTCAGGAGAGCTGGAGGTACCAAGCAGATATCCTAATGTTATTTAGAATGCAGGCCTAACCAACTTTGTTTGACATTGTGTGGGAAGGGAAGCAATTTGGGGCCTAAAAGTATCCTGCTTCTTACTCCACAAAAATGAATGACCTCAGTATTATCTTCTGACAATTGGCGGGAGAGGATCAAGTGTGTTAAAGAATTGAATGCAAAATGCACCTCCCCCAACACTCTATAAGAACATGACACCCAAATACCTTGTGGAGAGGTGAAACATTTTCTTAACATAATTGGACGAGGCTCCCCATTTCTCAGCAGGCAGGAAACCTGACAAATAGAATGGGAACAACAGCTTCTGGCATTGCAGGGAATAATTTTCTTTGTCAATACTTCTTTTGGGCTCAGAGGAATGGGAGCCCCTCTCTGATCGATAATAGAAGTCTTAGATCTTTCCCATCTTTGATTCCTTTCCTGCCCTTGATTGGGATTCCTCCTGTCATATCCACATTGCAGCTTTTCTCCCTGCCTCTGATTATGGCTTGTCTCCACTCCCCACTTAATCACAGTTTCTCTGCACTTTCCTGATTACCAAGAACTGTCCCTAAGTGTCTCTAGCTGTGTTCCCTTATGGTCCGTTGTGGTCCCTTACGGTCGGTTGTGTTCCCTTATGGTCCTGTTCAGTATTAGCTACTGGTCCGCCTATTCATTTGGCCAGATGTAGGATGGGAAATGAACCAAAAAGAAATTATGAGATCCAAACAATAATCTGGCAGGATCACCTCATCTCCAGCCTTCTGCTTAACCCTGTCTGACTCCCTATAAATAGCCAGGCCAACATTTTGGGTTGTAGTTTAGAAAGGCCTGTGGCAATCCCTTTAAGAATTACCAAAATACCAGCTCAAGACCAGACATACTAGTTAGAGCTTGTGCCTACTTACAGTTCTGAAAATGTTAGTGTCACCACCAACTTCACATTCCCCTCCAAGCTGCTTACTGTCCTGATTCAGAAATATATTGCCGTTCCTTCTCAGTTGCTGGGTTAACATCCTGGAACTCCCTCACTAAGAACGTTGTAGGTCAACCTAAGGCAGGTTGACTGCAGTGGTTCAAGAAGGCAGTTCATCACCACTTTCTCAAGGGCAACTAGCTATGGAAAATAAATGCTGGCCAGACAGTGACACCTATGTCCCATGAGTGAACAAAAAAAAATTGTCATAAAGGAAAAAAATCTAGGTAGCTAAAGTACCAACCCTGTAATGTTCTTAGCAGATTGAATGAAAATAGTCAGAGAGAAAACAAAACCTTAGATTCTCTCATGGTCTCTGTCCAAACGAGTGGATGAGATTGCAGCATCATGAGCAGGTTGCAAAAGTGAAAGTCAAATCTATTGAAGTATTCAAAGCGTTTCCCTTTAAACTACACAACTGTGTATAATTACTGGTATAAATATTGATATGTTGGTAATTTACTCGCAAAATCTTCTTTCTACATTGTTTCAGATGTGCTTCTTCAGCAAATTAATGCATTTGAAAACTCTCTTCAACTGTTTTAAACTAGCATTCAGTATACAGCTGTCACATGTGGTGACAGCTCATTTGAGTAATAATAAGTTTGTTCAAATAAAGCTATTGTGCATGATAGGTTAAAGTAAAATTAACCTCCCTTCTTTCCTTTCGATAAATTTGACTTGCTTGTTCCACTTGCAACCAGAACCCTCTGGTATCTCAGAAACAGTTGCTCATGTGTTATATTATCAGGATGTTTAACTAAAGGATGCATCAATGTAATCCTGTCCTCACCTGAAGCTCACACACAACCACACACTACCAGGACTGGATAAGAAAGGGTCAAATTGAAGCCAATTATCATCACCGATTGCTCTTCTCGCTGAGGTTAATCAACAGAGCACAGCCCTGGGATTTAATCTGCTATAATCCATTACTTACTATGCCATTTGTGGTTATTTGTTTTCTGGATAGAGGTGACAGAGACAAGGCCACAGTTATTGCCAATCCCCAGCTGGTCTGAGAAATTGGTGAAAGCCACTTCTAGAGGTTATTAGCAGCCAACCACAAATAGTTAGATTGGAGTGACATAGCCAAAACATACATGAGTGACAGGTTCAGTTTCCGAATGGAGATTAGAAAACCAATTGGGTTTTAATACACTCTAAAAGCTTTTACAGTTATTTTCCTGGTGCCACAAATTACCAGAATTATTGAGTTAAATTTCACTATGTGGTAGAATTTGGATTCAAAAACACAATATTGCAGTACAATAAGTATTGTGCTTGTTTTGAGAGCATTAAATACAAAGTTAAAATCACAAACACCAGGTCCAACATGTTTAATTGGAAGCACTAACTTTTGGAGTGCTGCTCCTTCATCAGGTGGTATACAAAAATATAGAAATGATGTCAGGAGGCTGAAACTACAATCCTATGATCCTGATTTCAATCCTTCTTGAATAACAAAGAATTTATGACAGTGGTTAGCACTGCTGCCTCACAGCACCAGAGACCCGGGTTCAATTCCTGCCTCAGGCGACTGACTGTGTGGAGTTTGCACGTTCTCCCCGTGTCTGCGTGGGTTTCCTCCGGGTGCTCCGGTTTCCTCCCACAGTCCAAAGATGTGCAGGTCAGGTGAATTGGCTATGCTAAATTGCCCGTAGTGTTAGGTAAGGGGTAAATGTAGGGGTATGGGTGGGTTGCGCTTCGGCGGGGCGGTGTGGACTTGTTGGGCCGAAGGGCCTGTTTCCACACTGTAAGTAATCTAATCTAAAAAAAACAGACAATTTTATCCAATATTCCAGACTAGCATCCCCGCCACTATTAATTACTTAATCACTTTCCTATTGTTTTTCCCTTATGAGCTTACTAGGATCCTGTTAAATGCATCTGTGTCAGTTGCTTTAGTCACTCTATTTGGTAGCAAGTTCCAAATTCTCACCATTTTGTATTTGCAGAAGTACCTAATTTGAAATAAACCAAACACACTCTTTGAGAAACATTCTAAATAAGCAATTAGTACTGAACAGTTCAGGTAAATTACTCCTTAAAACTGAAACCAGTCTATGTTATTTCTTTATATATGGATATTTCCCTTTCTCATGATCCCAGTGTAGCCTTTGAGCTATTGGTGGTAGTAGTACAGAAGTTACATGAATTGTCATAACCTCCAAGTTTCCTTTCTTTTCATGTGATCAAGGATTTTGTCCCCATTACAGACCTTCTACTCATTATACACTGCAACTGGAACCCATAGAAATCAGGAACAAGAACCATGCATGGTCCAGCAACGTATTCAGAAAAATGAGCAAGCACAGCAGGTCACTCTATTTGAAGGCATTAATCAAAGGTTTGGCTGAAGAAAAGTCATAAAATGGTTGAAAGATAGAAGGGAGAAGTCGTTGAAGCTCCATCCCAATTCTACAAATCTCATTAGCTCCTGAAAACCATAGAACCCTTCTGAAAAGAGCACTTGAACAAAATTATGGCATAAAACCAATCTGTAGTTATTTTATTGTTGCCGAGCAACATCATAAAATGTTAATGTTTAACCTTAGACTTGTCATCCTTCTGAGGGTGTTAAAATCATTTTTGTTTTTCATGTAATCATCCAATTGTTAAGCTTCTTTTTTGATATGCTTACCAGGAACAAATGCTTTCTGAGAACATTTTTCATTACTCTCAGATTTAATCTTTAACCAGGATGTTCAGTGTTCATTACTAATACATTCCATTTGAGATAAAAATTCTTTGGCAAAGTTTGTATATTCAATTAGATTGTTATGAAAAATGATGCTAATGTCTTGTTAATCACATTTGGTAAGGTTTGTTAATGTCTTAATTTAAGGTTAAGAGAAACAGGAGGTGGCAATTAATTATCCAAGCACGTGTAAATAGGAACAGCAAAGACACTTAGGGTGGGATTAGAGGGGTGAAACTGAGGAAGTCAGTAAAATCACTCAACCGAAGAAAAGATATATGTGCCTTTATTTCAATCTTACCAGCTGGCTTAGATTCTAATAACAAATAAAAGAATAAAGTGTTTGCATTTTCTCTGCATCATTGTTTCAGTTTGTGTCCTTGTTTTTCAGTCATTTCAACTGGAACATCTTGAAAGCCACTCAATTCAGGAAAGGAAGATGGAAAGTTACAGTTTTGGAATCAAACAAATTGCTCCAAACCTAATAATTCCTCCATAGATTTATTCCATGGTAGTAAATGTTTAAAAGTAGAAGTCTGTATTTGTGCTCCTTAGTTCTCTTTATTTATGTCCCTCATTCTCAAGTCTAAATACACCCATCTGGCAGAAGGTTTTGCACTGAATTATCTTAATTGTAAATTCTGACTAATGTTTAAGGAATCAAAGAAAGGAAATATTTATTTCTAAAATAAGTACAAATCTCAGTCCAATGTTAATGCACTGTCAGGCTTAAAATGTGTTGAGGTTTTTAACTAACTTTTGTTTTGTTCTAAAAGTAGTTCTCAGCTGGATGAAAACCTTAACTACAACGACTATGATTTTATAGAGATGTGGAGATCATAGACTACCAATTTTGCAGGACTTCCTGCATAAAACATTGTTTTGCAGATGAAGATTACTTGGTTCTTGCTTTATAAATCAAGAAGTACTCTGATTTCTTGCCAGGATCATTATTCTACTGTGAGTGTAATGTGACTGGTTTGAAATCAGAAATGATTGGTTAACAATCACTTCAAGACATTTAATGTGACCTTGGATGACCTTGCAGTCAAAAGCGAAAGTAGGAACATTTGGAAATGAATTGTTTGAGGGTGCATTGCATATACAACTACAATCAACAAAATGAGTTTAGGGAATAAGAAAGATATTTGAAACCAAGTGTAATTGAACTTTTATTACAATATTCAATTTTGATTTCAGTTTTGTGAAATATGAGTTTTCCATATGAATCTTGTTTTTAATGTATCACTTGCATTTTTTTAAAAAACTTTCACAGCCAGAACACCTGTTGGGGATCAGCAAATGCCATATGTTACAGCTGTTCGTGATTTGATTATACCTATAATCTATGTTCAATTATGAAATAGTTCCTGTACTACCTAAATCTTTTGAATAACACAGGCTGCACATCTGTGTTCAGCTTTAGTTATACTGCCATTTTCACACTGATTGTAAGCAATTTCAGGGGTGGATCAACAAAAACAGTCGTATAAGTTTGGTGTCAGGTTCTCATCAGACTGCACTAAAACCAAATAATGTGAACAAGGAGACTTTTTTTTAAGAGGTTGAATTTGAAATGACTATGAAATTGTAGTTAGATATTTCCCCACAGTCTGTTAGGAATTTTTTAAAAAATTAAAGTGTCCATACTTTCCGAACATTATAAATTGTGTTTTGTAAACAGAGAAACTGCGCTTGTGTCGGAATACAAATGAACAGGACTCCTTTGTGGCTGACCTTACTATGACCTGCAGGCATGTACAGGTAGCAGCAGTACAAATCAGGTCTGCTGGCTGTACATCACTCTTCATGGATAATCTGGTCCAGGACTATGGCAGTCTTATAATAACCTTTTTCAGAATACTATGTACTTGAATAGCAAAAAGTATCTCATAACAGTAAACATCTGTGAATTTACAATGAAATCTCCCACAAACCAGCATTTCTAGCAACCGCTCAGCAGACCTTTGATGTCATGTCTCAGTAGAAAGCTGTCATTGTTCACCACTCCAAACAACAGAGAGATCGAAACTTTGGCCTCGCTAATTTTGGAGATATTTTCTGCAATATGATACTACAATTTTGGCTTTGAGGCTTGCGCAGGCTGACTGTTTTTGAGTTGGTCTATGTTATAATGCTTACTGCCCTGAGGCCAGGCAGGGTGGGATAGGTCACTACACCTCAACCAAAATGCACAGTGCATGTGGTAGGTCAATCTCAAAAAGCAGAGTTGCATGTGGCCGTAAAAACTGTGATTAATCATGATTTGGCACATCAAATAAGATAAGGAAGATACACATAATTAGAATCTTTAATGAGACATAGTGAAAATAAGTATGAATAGTTAATTCTTGTATCAGTAGAAATGTAATTGTAGATTTTTATAAAAGTACTTTAATCTAGAACTGAAATTTCTCAAGATAATTTTAATATTTTGTGTACCTAAAATACTGCAAACAAAATAAATGATGACTAAATCACTTCAAATGCTAGCATTTATTAAAACAACTTATACTAATATTACATAATAATGTTTGAAGTGTATTTAGTTGGTTATTTACTCTTTTTTATATCTGAAAATAGAGCCAAATTCAATTAGTAGCATCTCATATTCATGTCTAACCCTTCTTCAGCCTTGTTTCTTATTCAGTTAACAAATCAGCTGTTAATTCAGTTTTGTAGTAAACATACACCTGTTGTGAATTTTAATCTCCTGTTTCTCTCCTCTTTGCTTCTCCATAAATATCCTCATTTTACATTGCTGATTTCAAACTTTTCAAAGTATCAAGGAGCTATAGCTGCAGTTATTTCTTTCCACCTGCACAACATAATGGATGTGGTGCAATTTTGTTTAATCTGAAATAAATCTTAGTTTCAGGAAAAGATTCTATGTATTCTACTTTGGAAATTGAGTTCAATTTGGATCAAGAAAGTTAATTGAATTGAATTGCCTGAACATACAAGGTATCAGATTGACTCTCTGAACATAGATTGGAGGCTGTATTCAATATGAACTTGTTCATACCATGGGCTTAGTTAGAATTCATATTCGACATGATTGTTTGGTTATTCTGAATTATAATTATAAATATGTAATTCTTCTATTGAACAGGAGTTTTTTGTGCTGAATAGCTTTTACAGGTCTAAAAGATATTACAGTAGCAAAATGTTAGCAAAATGCTGAATTAGGAAGATTTATTTTTACATACCTGTAAAATTGAATCAAATGTTCAGTCAATTGTGCACTATACAATGACACTATTCATGTTTATAACTGAATTGAATATGTCTCATGTTTAATAGAATGATACAATTTCCAATTTTTCATCTGAGAAAATCACAAGCACAGATTGCTTCTCTTGCTAACCTCTTACTAATTTATTTTTATTCTTATTTCATTGAATCTTTGAAATGTTACTTCTCAGCATAATAATTATTCATTGGATTACAGTACCAATCTGCTTATTTCTGGGTGATTGCTGCTGACATGTAATGCATGCATTGTTCTATTGGTTTTGTTATCCTATTAAGACAAACAATTTAAAAAAGATGATGGACAATTATTTAAAATCTACATTACTCAAATCAATTTACAATTTCAAACTTTAACTGAAGTCATAACAGTAAAATGGATGTTGAATAGGGCACTTCAGATTGTAGCTATTTCTCTTGTATTTATAGAATATTATACCTATTTAATATTTACACTTGAATTCATAATTTTGACATGAACAATTTTAATTTTTTTTCTATGCAACATATGAAAGTTTACAGACTTTGATTTTTTTTAGCATTATCAGCAAAAGTCAAAATACCATTTGTTATCAAGTTGAGAAATATTGATTTGTTTCAAAAATATTTTTGTTTATTTGTTCAATTCTCATCCTGTATCTTTCAACTCAAAATTCCAAACGTCAGCCTTTCAGAAATGATATTTCAGTCATGAATTGAGTGCAGTGCAAATTGACCAAAATGACTGCCAAAAGGGTTAAACTAAAAGGTTGCATAAATGTGGTCTGTTGAATATAGAAAATTTAAGAATGATCTAAATCAGGTATTTAAAACTAAATTGCTTCTTCTGATAAAGGAGTACAGGACAAAGGAACATAATCTTAAAAATAGAGCCATGCCATTCAGGAGTGAAATCAGGAAGCACTTTCTTCAAGTAAAGGGAAGTAGAAATGTGGAGCTATCGCCCTTGTAGAGTACTGGAGGCTAGGTCAATTGAAACTTTTATGATTATGGTTGATAAGAATTTGTCAGGAATGCCCGCCAAAAGATATGGAGCAAAGCAGTTAGATGAGGTTCAGATAAGCCACGGCCTAAAGGAAGTGGAATAGTTTCAAATGGATGAATGGCTTCCTCTGTTCGTAGTCAATAACCTCTATCATAGAACGTATTAAAAGCTCTTTTAAATGCAACCAGAAAACACTCAGTATTTGCTCTGCTGACTATGGTAGTAAAATCTATTTTAAGAAAGACTCCAGCAAATTAGGTGAGCATGATATGCCCTCCCTGAATCCACGTTGATTACCTTATGTGCTTTTCTAGGTTTTTCATCAAAGAAGGCCCTAAAATTAATTTGAAGATTTTTCCACAAATAACATCTAACTGAACACACTACCATTCCATGCTTTTTTTAAAAAAAAGGACTTTTGATACCTCTCAACATTAATTGATATCTATTAAAACCAGTAATTTTAAAAAATATTACTTAATGATTCATTAATTGCGAACTTCACTCCCTTTGAAACTTGAGTATGTACGTCTGGTCACAGTATTTGCTTAAGTTCCAGAACATGGTTTCAAGTAGATAAAAACTCGTCTGTCCATTTTTGGGCACTGAGGTCATGATTTACATCTACCTGGACAGGATTCCTTGTTTTCCTGAGTATAGTGTGCAGCTGAATGCAAAATATGCAACTGGTTGGTTGTATGCCTATCAGGCAGCCAAACAACGTGTGAGACCAGTATAGTGCTCGAGCTCCTAAAGATAGCCTATACCTCTTAAAGAGGATCCAAACCAGTCTGTAAGACAGAACGCCAGACACTTACCTTTGTGGATAGAATTTATTGACTATTCAATTGTACAGCTCCTTCCACCTCCCTGTGTTACAGGTACCTCTAACATAAATAAGATACTTCCTATTCAATCTGCTCAGATTTGATATCATATGCCACTGGAGCAGATGGAATTTGAATTCAGGCCACCTGGTACAGAGATAGGAACACTACCATTGCCCTCGTACATATATGTTGCATTTTAATCAACCCGTTCAGATGCATTATGTCACACTTCTAGAGTAGGTGGGATTTGAACTCTGGCCTCATGTTTCAGAAGTAGGGACATTACCATTGGTCCACAACAGCCCTTTCCTACATATATGTACTCAGATAATTAGCAACGACCACCTGATTCTTCTTAACCTTAAACTATGAACTAACTTAACATGCCCGAAACGTCGATTTTGCTGAAGCTCCTTGATGCTGCCTGAATTGCTGTGCTCTTCCAGCACCATTGATCCAGATGTGATTAACCAGTCATTCTTGCACACTAACAACCTTTCACAATAATCAATGCATCACACGTACATCACTCACCCACTAGCATTCCCTAGCGCTCAGAATTCAGGTCTTAGATTCATATTTTCCATCTTACCCTTGCACACCTTTCACTCGTTTCTTGTTTCCTCCACATACCTGCAGCTATTCATCCATGGCAGGCATATCTTATGAACAGTGTAACACAATAGCTAATACTCCTGTGATACAAGGTGGCATGAAAGAGAAGGGACTGGAGAAGAAGTGGTGACCATGCCCACATTTCCTTAGCTCCGCCAAAGAAGTGGCTCTCTGCATCATGAATCATGTAGTGACAGAGTCTGTTTTACTTAGCATTGTCAAAGATATTGAGGATGATAGTATTGTCCTGCTTTACACCTAATCTCAATTCCAATTTCATCTTCATATTGACAGGAATTGCAAGATGTTGATGGTGTGAACATGACATATTAATTTCAATCTCCACTCTATGCCCCTCCAACCAAACCTCTCCTTTGATTTTCTGCTTTCAGATATGAATGAACAGTCTCCTGCCCAATCACAGCAATCTCAGGAGGAAGACAGTGCAAAGCATATAATTGATAAAGAAATGCCTAATATTTGATCCAATACTCATAGCCACAAGCTTAGAAACAGTCATTCCAAAACTTTCAAAAGTTAATAGTTAATTATATATTATTAATATTATTTGTCTAATAATCTGCACATGGTTTATTAGCAGGCTTAAGAGGGTTGCAACCATGCTGGAGGAAGGGATGGCTCAAATACCAGCTAAGCATACACAAGATCACAGACAAAATCTGCAAATTCGGGGCAAGAATAGAATCTTAATCCTGACATTAGAAAACACTGAAATGTTTTGCACATCGATAAGCTTGCCAGAAAGTCTCTTGTCACTGTCAAGGAGCAAGTGAAATTCCAGTTCCAATGTGGTACACTGCAAATATCGTGGTGTTGCAGTGAAAGCTCAGATAAAACACAGTAGAATTATTCTTGCTGCCATGCAGGATCAGATTCTTACCATCTCGGCAATAGATATCAATGCTCAAAGGTTCTTGGTCCAGATTAATAAGATTGTTGAGGTGCTGCCTCATCACAATGCCAGTGGTTCTTCAGCCACAAATAGGTTGTCCTCTCTCAGTGTAACAGCACTCCACCAGTCCTCTTATGGCTGCATTTTGACTTGCCAGCCAAAACCACCACCAACTATGCCAAAATGCTGATGTTTGAAAGCAGGTCTTCAATGCCTTAAGCTTTCAAAAATGTTCTGAAAGGCAACCTTCAATCTCCCCAAATGAAACTCATTTTACTTCCATCACTTTGGATTATGATCCCAGATGAGACCACTAAATTAATATTGTGATCTGGTGAGGGATAAGTAACATTTTTGTTTAAAGTAGAGAAATTATGAAGTCCCGAGTACTTACATTAAAACTTTTGTATCCTTCATATGGGATATTAAATCTTTACTTCTAAAATTTAGCCTTTGAATTTTCTCAAAGGTCACTCCAACTCGGAGTGCCTCAATGACTGCTTACGTATCAGTTGTTCAATCACTTCCCTTGAGACTGTGTTACACTGGATTCTAGTGGCTGCACTCCAGCAGCTACTCATAAGCACCACTTCATCTTTTTTGCAGACAGTGGTGGAAGGATGTTTTTCAAAATGGAGGGTTGTGACTAGTGATGTTCCACAGGGATCAGTGCTGGGACCTCTGCTGTTCATGTCTATGTAAATGATTGGGAGGCACAATTAAGTAAGTTTGCAGACGATATAAAGATTGGTGAAGTTGCGGATAGTGAGCAGGATTGTCAGAGGATACAACAGGATATAGATCAGTTGGAAACATGGGTAGAAAAATGGCAGATGGAGTTTAATCTGGGCAAATATGAGGTGATGCACTTTGGAAGGTCAAATACAGGTGGAAATTACACAGCATATGGCAGAACCCTTAGGAGTATGAGATGCCGATGGATCTGGGTGTGTAGGTCCACTGAAGGTGGCAGCACAGTAGATAAGCTGTAAAAAAGGCTTATGGCAAGCTTGCCTTCAATGACAGGGGCATTGAATAAAAGGATAAGCAAGTTATGTTGCAGCTTTATAGAACTTTAGTTAGACCACACTTGGAACATTGCATACAATTCTGGTCACCACGCTACCAGAAGTAAAGGTTTAGAACACAGAACATCGAACAGTACAGCACAGTACAGCCCCTTCAGCCCACGATGTTGTGTCAAGCATTTATCTTAATCTAAATTCAACCTAACCTACGCACCCCTCAATTTACTGCCATCCATGTGCTTGTCCAATAGTTGCTTAAATGTCTGTAATGTCTCTGACTCTACTACCACCATTGGCAATGCATTCCACGCATCCACCACTCTCTGCGTTAAGAACCTACCTCTGACATCTCTCCTATACCTACCTCCAATCACCTTAAAATTAATACCCCTCGTGTCAGCCATTTCTGCCCTGGGAAAAATCTCTGGCTACCTACTCTATCTATGCCTCTCATTACCTTGTACACCCCTATCATGTCACCTCCCCTCCTTCTTCTGTTCAGTGTGAAAAGTCCTGGTTCGCTCAACCTATCTTCACAAGACAAGCCCTCAAATCCAGGCAGCATCCTAGCAAATCTCCTCTGCACCTTCTCTAAAGCATCTCTATCCTTTTTTATAATGTGGCAACCAGATCTGGACACAATATTTCAAGTGTGTTCTAACCAGGGTTTTATAGAGCTGCAGAAAAACCTTGTGGCTCTTAAACCCAATTCCCCTGTTAATGAAAGCCAAAACACCATCTGCCTTCTAAACAATCCTATCAACTTGGGTGGCAATTTTGAGGGATCTATGTATTTGGACCCCAAGATCCCGCTATTCCTCTACACTTTCAAGAATCCTATCTTTAACCCTGTATTCAGCATTCAAATTCAACCTTCCAAAATGATTCACTTTATATTTATCCAGGTTGAACTCCATCTGCCACTTCTCAGCCCAGCTCTGCATCTTGTATTTGTCTTGTTGTAGCCTGCAACAGCCCTTGACACTATCTACAACATGGCCAACCTTTGCATTGTCAGCAAATTTACTAACCCACTCTTCCACTTTTTCATACAGGTCATTTACAAAAACTACAAAGAGCAGAGGCTCAAGAACAGATCCCTGTGGGACACCACTGGTCACCGATCTTCAGGCAGAATACTTTCCATCCACTACCACTAGCTGTCTTCTTTCAGCCAGCCAATTCTATATCCAGACAGCCAAATTTCCCTGTATCCCATACCTCCTAACTTTCTGAATGAGCCGACCATGGGGAACTTTATCAAATGCCTTACTGAAATCCATATACACCACATTCTCTGCTCAACTTTAGTCAACGTCTTGTTGCATCCTCAAAGAACTCAATAGCGCTTGTGAGACATGACCTGCCCCTCATAAAGCCATGCTGACTATCTTTACTCAAACTATGTTTTTCCAAATAATCATAATCCAATCTCTCAGAGTCTTTTCCATTACCTTGCTTACCACAGAGTGGTTTGTAATTCCCAGGGATTTCCCTACTCGCTTTCTTGAACAGAGGAACAACATACGCCTCCCTCCAATCATCCAGCACTACTCCTGTGGAGAGTGAGGATGCAAAGATCATTGCCAGAGGCACAGCAATCGCTTTCCTCACTTCCCATAGTCACCTTGAATATATCTGATTTGGCCCTGGGGACATATCTATTTTGATGCTTCCCAGAATTTCCAGCACATCCACTTTCATAATATTAATCTATTCAAGCCTATTAACCTGTTCCAGAGTGTTCTCACATCAACAAGGTCTCTCTCTCTATAGTGAATACTGAAGCAAAAACTCATTTAAAACCTCCCCTACCTTCTCCGACTCCAGGCACAAGTTCACTCCACTATCGCTGATTGGTCCTATTCTGTCTCTGATCATTCTCTTATTCTTCAAGTAAGTGTAGAACACCTTTGGATTTTTCCTAATCCTTCCCACCAAGGCTTTCTCGTGTCCCCTCCTAGCTCTCCTCAGTCCATTTTTGAGTTCTTTCCAAGCGACCCTGTAATCTTCTGTAGCTGTGCCAGATCCTTGCTTCCTCAACCTTAGGTAAGCTTCCCTCTTCCTTTTGAAGAGAACTCCTCTTCTCTTGTTATCCAAGGCTCCTTCACCTTACTATTCTTTGCCTGTCTCCCTAATGGCATGATGGGTGTACTTATACAACATGGACTGCAGTGGTCCAAGAAGGCAGCTACCTACCACCTTCTCAGGGACAACGAGGGATAGGCAACAAAAGTTGGCTTAGCCAGTGACAACCATGCCCCACAGGTGAATGAAATAAAAAAATAACTGTCAGAAGCTGCTTCTGCAGAATTGAAGCATGATATTAGAGTTATATAATGGCATGGAGAAAACTGAGAAGGCAACAGCCTCCTCCTTGTCCCCTGGATTATTTCACCCTTTGTTGGACATACAACTCTCTTACTATTACTCACTTCTTGATCCACTTCCACCCTGGTTACATCAAGGACCCATTCCATAAACATTAGAATCAGTAAATGGACCACTCCTCAATCTAAGCAACCCTTTTTAATAAGTGTTATATGCACTTTTCTCCTGAAAGGTCCAAAAGTGCCCTCCTTCCCTATTTCCAGTGGCACAAACATATGTGAAGATATCGTCACTTCCTACACTATTGATCTTTGCCCACAGATCTGCAATGTTCCTGGGCACAAATGCTTCAACTTCAGAATGGAATGTGTGCCCTCAGGCCATGCAGTTCATGTGCATGCTGGGACTGCAGACCTGAAGGTCTGCCACCTGGGTTAGCATTACACTCATCTTGCCAGTTCTCACAGAGTTATTGAAATGCCTCTGCCACTGTATCAGGCACTGTTTCAGTTTATCTGGTAATGGTGTGGGTTCTGATTTACCTGTACCACCTCTTGCCCTTGCATGGATGCAGGACCACAGATTTCCTTTCTCTTCCATGGCAAAATAATTCAGCTCCTGGTAAACTGGGCCTTCCATGTTCCTTTTCCACATAACCTCCACCTCTGTTACCCGTAAAAGGATAGATAATGTGCCACTCATCTACTAATTGGCCTCCTTGAAGGTCAGGTGCCAGTGCAATGTGGTTTGAGGCCTAGAATTGCTCTCAACTTTTGGGGGTCTGACTCCAAAATGAAAATCCAACCCAGAGAATCCCCATCATATTAATCACTTTGAGTGTTTGGATGAAGGTTGGCTTCAGTTTCTATTGTGTCAAAATTGAATTTATGGCTATTCCAACAAGCTCCCAGCAGAGTTATTATAAGCACTGGAAGAACCATGTAATTTCAGGATGCAAATATGTGGGTGTTAAGCATCAGAGTTACATTCTGGCTCCACATATAAAACTGTAACTTGTTAAAGTTGTATTGTAGCTTAAAATAAATGGAATATCAAAGCAGAATCTATAGAAACAATTGATAAATCTTACATAATAATGAGATAATGTTTAAATTTGGTTCATATGAGCTCCATAATGTAAATGGATGATGTGCAGCAAGGCACAAATGAAACACAGAAGGATCAGTAGGTACACTATGTCCAACTAATGACGATAAGGGTACTTTTAACTTACACCACCTGATGAGAAATTGATGGAATTGAGGTTTATCTACCTATTTTGAACCATTTCTAATTTTAATCTGCATAGGTATCAATTGAGAGGAAAATCGGATATGGTGTAAAATGGGTAGCAAATTCACTCTCTCAGAATGTTGCTGGGTGAGTTAGGTAAATGCTATCCCACCCAGGTGCTTCTAGATGTGAATATGCAACAACAAAGACATGATTTAATGGGAAACAATAAAACAAAGATGGAAAATTGTCCTATTTAGTAGTCAGGGATAACTCTGCCAATTCTACATTTTGAGTGGAAAATATCTGAAATAAACAGAGTTGATGTTATATAAAAGGAAAAGAATTGGTCTCTCAATGAGATAATTGGCTCCACTTCAACCACAATGCAATAAAAGAACAATCTTAAGATATGTTATGAATGTTATTATACAAGTTATTATTCCCTTCAATCCTGTCACCAAGCACCTGTTACCCTAATTTATTGAACTGCAAAACCAGATGTGACCCCCCACTGCATTTACCTGTAACTATTATGAATCATGTATTATAACACATACTTCATATCCTTAGATTGCGCATGAACTTGGAGAAAGTAAAATAGAGAAACTTTTGCAAAACAAAAATCTGTCTTTACATTGTTGGCCATTGAGTCTGTTAAAGAAAACTGATTTGCCGACTGGTATAGTCCACACTCATGGAATTGTAGGCAGAAAAATAACTTATACTTACTTTACCAGCAGAACATAATTACAACTGTTGTCAATGACAATTCTACTCCCAGTGTCTTCTCTCATGTTAGTAAAACCATCTTATTTAGATTTTAAAACTGTGGTCAAAGACTAGTCTGTTGTTCCAAATAATATAATAATATAAGCCTGCCCATGGTTAATCTGTGAATTTATAAAGCATTAAAATATAATGGCTAAGCATATTGATCATACTGGTATAATTGTAGTAAATGTGTAATCAATAGTTTAAAACAATATGATGGTCCGAAATCTAAAAAGTATATATTTTTTAATACAGAAAGTATATTCTATACCATTTAAACATCTAATATTTTCTTTATTTTAAAGGCTGCTTCAACTTTTGAATATTTGGTAAAACAACAATTGATGGCTTATTTGTTTTTTTTAAATTGCACTAAAATTCACTGCACATAATCTTTCCAAAGAGTTACCAACTTGGAGTTAAATGGCTGAAAAAGACAGCTGGTCACACCATCTGTTTGAAGATTTCAGAGGCCAAAAGAAACAGGTTACACCTTTAGCCAAGCCAACTCTTTCTTTACCCCCTTCGACTGATAGCCTGCAGTGGGCTAATCTAAATTTCACGCTCTGATTTATTGAGACACTCCTACAGCTCCTGCCATAGACTCAGCTGCCCACTCCTACTCCTCCCAATTTCCATTAATTCTTTTAGTGCACTCCACTCCCACCTCCCAAATTGCCTTCCTTTTCAAATGGTCAAATAAAGGCAACAAAATTGTAGATCTTTGAAACAAATATCTTGGATAAGTCATGGATTTACTATTTAGTGAATACAGTCCCATGCCTGATAAATCCATCAGACCAGAAGGATACATATATTTTTGTAAGTGGTTATCATTTTAAGTTCCTGATCTTTTTTCATTCTATGTCAATGCAAATGAAAGCAGTTTTAATGCATGAAAAGAGGATTAGGATGCAACAAATTGCAGGTGTGAGGAAGCTGAAACAAAAGATACAACACCCTAATGGCATTTCATGTCATTAAAATGTCTTTGATGCTCTGATTCTATTCTCTCTTACTTTCATTCCTTACTTCTGAACCTTAAATCTTTTTATTAACATTGCCTGTTTAGGAATATATTTTGCATATTTCTTTAAAGAATTGTAATTTAATACATCTGTTTGCTACTTCAGTTCCCATTGTATCAAGTATTAACATAGTTTGGAGTGGATAAAGCTTGTGAAGCTACTAAGAAAGCATTAGTAATCTTTAATTTATATTGAGAAGGAAGTGAAATAAGAAAGTGTTACAGATCTGTACATATTCCTTCATACTAAACAGATCAGAACTGCATGTTGCAATTGCCTCAGTAAAACAGATCATGCTGTCAAAATATAACATGAGGTCCACATTAGTCAGCGACTAAATTTGTCACAAAGTGTAAGAAACATAAAACAGCAGACCGATAGACCTATTTGTTCTTTTCCTTTGTTCATGTGGTTACCAGGCCACACAGGCAGGAAGTAATTTTTCTGAAAAGCTTGGCCCCAGGTGTTCCCAATAACCAGTTCAATAAGGTTCTGATGATCTGCTTATCACAATTTAGTGAGGCACGTCAGTGTAGTACATATCAGTTAATACATATGGATTATAAAGAGCTGTGAATGGTAGGTTCTGGTCATTTTTACCTGAGACACAGTCAATTGTCAAATGACTAAAATAATCTAATTATAAGCCCAAATTTAAGGAGTTTATAGTCTGTAAGTAAAGATCTGCAGTTTCAGTTTTAGTCCTCTGTTATCAAGGAATATTTCAGCAATTATTTTCAAAAGTGTTCAAAAATCAGCAAGAAAGAATAGATAAAAGTTTTGATGAATCAGAAATCAATTAAAATTTTTCTACTTGAATTGACATATAATTAGCTGCATTTTCCTTCTGATTTCCTACAGCAGCTTCTGGTTTCTTATGCAATTTGAAAGTTTCTGAGGGGTTCTTGTACATTTTGTACTGCACGTTGATCTTTTGTTTTCTTCCCATTTTATTAAGTGACTATTTGAATTAGTTGATGAGTATGCTTCCAGAGACAGAATTATTTTATTTGCAAACAGAGCAAGCACAACTTTTAAAGTCTTAGAGAATAAGAATAATGGAAAAAAAAATTGGTGACAGGACCAACAAGAACTCATAAATCTCACAAACTATAAACACTGCAGAGGATTATAAAGTAAAATTTAGCATGGAGGCGGAAAGAGATATTAGAACAAATGACCAAAATGCTGGGACAATGGCATAGGCTTGAAGGAACATTTTAAAGGAGGAAAGAAACAAAGAGACGCACAGAAATCCAAGAATGTAAATCCAGAGATCAGGGCCATGGCATCTGAAGTCTTGGCACCAATAGTGGAATGATTGAAGTTGACTACTAATGAGGACAGAAAAAGAGAAATGTAGGTATCTCAAATGGTTGTGAGAATGTAAGAGATTACAGAGATAGAAAGGGATGAAGTCTTGTAAATATTTGAAAGCAAAGTTGGGGCGACTTAAAATTGAGGCATTGCTTAATTAGTAACCAATATAAGTGAGCAAGCATATACTGATAAGGGTGAATGGCAAAATGAGACTTGGTACAAGTTAGGACAAGGGCATCAGAGTTTTGCAATGACCTAAAGTTTTCAAAGATTACAACATATCAGATCAGACCAGACCAAACTGTGTTGGAATTGTTAACACAAGAAATAACAAAGGCATAAGTGAGAATTTCAGTAGCAGCTGAATTGAAGCTGGACAAATTTTACATCAAGTGGTAATAGGTAGTCTTGCTTTTTGTAAGGCATATATGGCTCGAAGCCCAATTTGGAGTCAAGGTGTCATGAGATTTATTCAGCCTCGAAAGAAAAAGATTGCCTCAGTGTCCAGAGAACAAAAACTTGTAGCACAGACTAAGCATATTCTTTCCTGAATTTAATTGGAGGAAATTTCCATAGGTACGAAGACTAATAATTCTCTGAATTGTTCATAATGCCATAAATTATAACAGCAAATTTAAATACTATATCATAACAAATAACTTGTCAGCTTGATATGAGAGTACTACGTTTCAAAGGCCACATGATATTCAACCATTTCATTTGTTACTGATGATAAAATCTATTCAAAGTCATACATTTTTAAAGAGTTTAATACTGATGACTGTTGTAAGAGATTCTCATAGTTGACACATGATTATCGTCAGAACGTCTTTGGTTAGATGTGCTGTCACCAATCCTTCTTGTAATACTAGTCTACCGGGCTGACTAGTATTAAGTGGTGAAAGATTAATCACTGATAAGACTTTGGGAGTAACAAGAAGTTATATACTAATTAAGATGACAGTTGTGATAAAATCCATTTCCTGTATATTGAATTGTACTAGGGAAGACAGAATTCTTTGAAATGTAACATTCAATGCATAATGGGTTTCAAGAGTTCATAGGTGGGAATATATAAATGCAAGAAGTCACCCTGAGGGTCATTGAAAAGCAGTTCTGGGGTCAAAAATAATTGGGAAAAGAGACAGATATAAATTAGCGACTTTTAAGAAGATTTGTAGCTCAGGTTGAGGTTCTGGATGTAAGTTTGCTCGCTGAGCTGGAAGGTTCGCTCGCTGAGCTGGAAGGTTCATTTTCAGACGTTTCATCACCATACTAGGTAACATCATCAATGAACCTCCAGTGAAGCACTGGTGGTATGGCCCACTGTTTATTTATGTGTTTAGGTTTCCTTGGGTTGGTGATGTCCTTTCCTAAGGTGACATCACTTCCTGTTCTTTTTCTCAGGGGGTGGTAAATGGGATCCGAGTCAATGTGTTTTTGATAGCGTTCCTGTTGGAGTGCCATGTTTCCAGGAATTCTCGCGTGTGTCTCTTTTTGGCTTGTCCTAGGATGGATGTGTTGTCTCAGCTGAAGTGGTGTCATTCCTCATCTGCATGTAAAAATACTAGTGAGAGTGGGTCATGTCTTTTTGTGGCTAGTTGATGTTCATGTATCCTGGTGGCTAGTTTTTAGCCTGTTTGTCCAATGCAGTGTTTGTTACAGTTTTGCAAGGTATTTTGTAAATGACATTATTTTTGCTTGTTGTCTGTATAAGGTCTTTCAAGTTCATTAGCTGCTGTTTTGCTGAGCTTCCAGCTCAGCAAGCAAATGTAAATCCACAGGGACAGACTCTATATTAGGCAAGTTAACTTTTAGCTGTCTGTCAGGGAAGGAATCAAAAACAGTAGGATAACTCTGTGCTGTTGGAGAAAATTCAAGAATCAGTTTTGTGACTTAGTAAATAGCTAAGAATTGGAGTCAGGACTCAGAAGTCTTGAAGCTACAAAAGTGGGAAGGGTCTGTCTTTTTATTGGGGGAGGCTGTGAAGATCTTGGAAGAATCCTGCATTTATTAACACTTCAGTACAACTAAGAGAGTGAGGGTTGAAAACCCCACAAATATTATTTGCTTCATACAACTAAGCAGGTTTGGAGCTCAGGGAAAACCCTGGGACAGATTTGGCTCAGTAAAGCTAACTGTTGGTGAAAAGCTGGAGTCTAGCTTCTGAATGACTACTGAAGTGCAGTGCTGGAATCCAGGAGTGTGTACACCCTGGGAGGCAGTAGTACGATTGATCAGAACAAGAGCAGTTGTTGAGCCAGTCCATTACAAACTGACTTTTCAGAGGGAGTTTCAAGGTCAGATCAGCAATGGTGAAAAATTGTAATCCCTGGTGACATTCAATGAGATTTGATGACCCACAACATCATAAATATCAAGGGGGAGGGAGTTGCTGAAAAATCCACAGGTCTGTCCTGATTACTTTTGTCATTTTGTAGATTGTAGCCAGATTGTAACATAAATCTCATGACCTGGTGGTCTGGGCCAGAATCATAACACTGATTACATTAGACTTGGTCTTTTTCCCAGGGTAGGGGAGTCCTAAACTAAAAGGCATAGGTTTAAGATGAGAGGGGAAAGATTTAACAAGAACTTGAGGGGTAACTTTTTCACAGAGTATGGTGCGTGTGTGGAACGAGATGGTGGAGGCAGCTACAATTAGAACATTTAAAAGGCATCTGGATGGGTGTATGTTTAGGAAGGGTTTAGAGGGATATGGGCCAAATGCTGTTGAATGGGACCAGGTCAGACTGGGATGCCTGGCCATGTGGGTGTGTTGGACTAATGTGTCTTTTTCTGTGCTGTATGACTGTATTACACTGATGGAAGACATGAGTATTTCCTAAAATATATGTGGCTAATCTAAGTTACATAGTTTTTAACATTAGAGATATGAATAACAAGACAGCAGCACCTACAACAGAAAACTAGAACTAACTGGCTCTGCCCAGATACTGACATATACTGTATATTTGGTGGAGCTATACAATGGCTTCAGAGTTAATCCTTTCAGGCAAACCATCTTACACAACACAACCTCAAATCATTGTATCCCTTATTTAACTCATTCTCTATTTGTCTAAACAAATATATGTTTACCCCTATCTCCTTTCCCTCCAAGACTTTGGTTTTACAAATTCACACCAGTTTGATGAGTAGGTCATCTTCTGCTTGAGAATGAATGTTGAGCATTAACATCTGGAAAAATTGTTGTGTCTTCTTTATCCTGCACATCTTTTGCTGTGAAGACATACTAATGTTGTCAGTTAATCACTATCACATCTGGAGGACCTTTGATTTCTTTGAAATATGTGATGGAAGATAAATACTGAGGTATTAGAAGTAGTCTTTTTTGTGCAACCTTGTTACAAAGTAGGTCTGGTTCAGCATCTCTCAGCCTGTCATATTTTTTTTGTTGTTGATGGGTTTTTGATTAGTTTAGGTCCTGAAGGTTCTCTTGTTGGTGGACGATAAATAGTGTCCTTCCAACCTTGTGAAGTCAATGATTTCCTCCTCATTAGAAAGAGTCATTGAACACTAATTTAGTTGATTTCATCTGGGTTCAGCAAACAGAAGCGTAAGTTCTTCTTCTAGCTGGACGTATCCTGTTGATCAATTGGTGCTGTCTTCTGACATAGTTGACATTGCTCTTCAAATTTAAAAAATTTTAGACTGCAACATGCTTGCTCAGAAGTGATTGTTACTGACATGCAAGTTCTGCCAACTGATGACCTTTATGTTTTAAAGACAATTATAGTAAACGTTTAATAGTAGGGGTATATTATATGTACTGTGTAGCATCAAATTAGCAGGTTGTAATTTCAAGATTTTCAACTAAGTGTTATGTTGGATAACAATAATTTGAGTTGGATGTTCATTGACTCTGTCTGGTTCAGATGGGATTCCCCTTGGACTGATTTTGGTATTTCTCCAAAAGGGGGTTTATCAGCATGTAAAATATAAGTTCCAATGGAAGTATATTTTATCTAATGGTGTCTAGTATAAAATATTGGCTTCTTTATGAACATAACCAACTGTGTCTCAGTTGTTTAAAGATAGTTTCTGGTTTTCATGCAATTTTTAAAAATGATTGAAAAAGTGAAATTTCTGTGATGGAGCTGGACAATGCTTTTGTTTGTATTTTTTTTCTCAGCATCCTGGAACTCTAATAACTCCCCCCATTTCATTGCTTCAATTAGATTGCTCACTTTAAATTCTGCTGTTCCTTCAGTATTTCATCTTTCAAGTTTGAATTGTGCTTATAATTCAATTGCTATAAAGTTTGTTAGAGAATTTTCATTCTCATGATTTTTTAAAATTGTAATTACATTTTACTTACTTATAAAGTACAATGAATCTTCTTATAATCTGTTAACTGTCATGAGTTATTACTTGAATGAAGATTTAATACTTGAATTCTTGTTTGGAAAATTTCTTATATTTTAAATTGCTAAAGGTTTTTTAAATCTTTAAATTGTAAAGACAATCTTTTATTAAAGTCTTAAATTAATTTTCAAGTATTCAAAGACTCTCAAAACACTTCAAATTGAGATTTCTTCATCAATGTAAGACCTTGATATGAAGAACTAATTGGAGGATCACTGTCATTTTACTTTTCTTCTTCATGGGTCTCATGTCTGTTTCAACAAGAAAGACATTCCTGCTTCTTCCTCAAATGATTTGCATCCTTTTCAACAGAGATGAATGGTGTTGGCATTTTTGAATGTTTAAACATTTTTGGTTATACAACAAAAATTTGTTTTGAGTTCAAAAGATGAACTTTAGTAAAATCTTCCTCTGCTTTCAATCCAGCCATAGCAGAAGAAACAGCAGTCAGTCAGTCTGGATTGAAAGAATTGTAGCAGGAAGCAGTTTTTCTTTAAAAGCTTAAAACAACTAGAAGAAGGGTAACACTTTTTTAAAAGGCTCATAAAAACAAGGAGTCTCACTAAAGCGAGAAAGAGAAAATCTGAGTTTTAAAGACTTTTTCTTCACATTTCTCTTTGCATGACTCTGGATTCTTGCACTGACAACAATTTCTTTAACTTAGAACCAGCTCACAGCATATTGCCCACCATGTTATAAGTGATACCTGAATCTGCTTCTTCTACAAACTTCTTTGGGAAGATGATGCCACCAGTCTTTCTTGTAATAATCATCTGTAGCACCTACCAGTATAAGTGGTGAATGATGAACTGCTATTCTGACTTTGATTGAAGCAGCATGTACTTGAGTAACAATAAGCATTTTATTACATAATAACTTCTTTAACTTAATTAAACTAAACTAACACATCTAAAAACCAAAAGAACCACAGATGCTGGAACTCAAAAATAAAAACAGAAATTATTAGAAAGACTCAGCAGCTCTGGCAGCAACTGTGCAGAGAAATCAGAGATAACGTCTCAGATCTAGTGAAGAAGAAGGGTCACTGGACCCGAAATGTTAACTCTGATTTCTCTACACAGATGTCTGCCAGATCTGCTGAATCTTTCCAGTATTTTCTTCATCTGAACTAATATAACAGGTTACGTTAGACTATGACTAGTTAACTATATTAGCAATATAGGAACAGGAGTAGGCCATTCAGCTTACTGATAATGTTTTACCATTTAATATAATCATGATTGATCAATATCTGATCCACACTATTCCAAAACCCTTACACCATTGATAATCAAAAATTTATAACCTCTACTTAAAATATACTCAAAGACTGAGCTTTTACAGCCTCTGGGACAAAGAAGTTCAAATATTCTCCACCCTTAATGTAAAAGAATTTCTCATCATTTTGATCCTAAATGGCATTCCCTTATGTTTAAATTTTACACTTTGATTCCAGATTCTCCAACCAGAGTAAACGTATTACCTGCATCTTCTCTGTCTATCCCTTTCTTTTATAGACTTCAATGAGATCACTTCACATTCTTTGAAACTTGAGAGAATGCAGGTCCAGTTTGCTCAATCTGTCTCCAAAGGACAGTTCTACAAACCTGGATTCAAGTCCGGTGAATCTTCCGTGTACTCCCTCTGTGGCAATAATATCTTTCCTAAGATAAACAAACCAAAATAGGCCAAGTCTAACCAAGCTCCTCATACAACTGAACCAAGACTTTATTACTCCTGCAGGAAAATCCTCTTGCAATTCAGGCTAACATTCAACAGCCTTCCTAATTGCTGCATCTGCAAGTTAGCTTTCAATGATATATTGACTAGAATAGCCAATCCTTTTGTGTTAGAAGCTCTTATTATTTTAGAAAAACTCTGCACATCTGTTCTTCTTACCAAAGTGGATAACCCCATATTTTTCCACATTATATTCCATTTTCCATGTTCTTACCCAATCTCTAAGCTTGCACAGATCTTCCTGAAAAGTTTAAATTCTTCCTTATAACATACATTCCTGCTAAACTTTGTTTCATCTGCAAATTTTACATTTGGTCCCCTTCCAAATCATTAATATATATTGTCAACTGCTAGATCCAAGCACTCATCCTTGCGGTACCCCACCAGTCACAGGCTGCCAATGTAAAGATGTTAAAAACCACACACCAGGTTATAGTCCAACAGGTTTATTTGGAAGCATTAGCTTTCGGAGCGCTGCTCCTTCATCAGGCAGCTGTGGAGCAGAATCGTAAGACACAGAATTTGGAGCAAAAGATTACAGTGTCATACAACTGAAACAATACATTGAACAAATCTAGATTGCTGTTTAGCCTTACATCTTTTAGAATAGGTTGCAGGTTTCAGTTCATTAATATGTAAATCCCAGAACTCCTTTTAAGTCAAATTCTCGAAATAACTTAAGGTTTTATAAAAATAAGGTGACATCTCAGTTCAGACAATGCATTAAAAGTATGAGGTTAAAGTCTGTATCCCAATCTTGAGTCAGACTGATTTCCAAAGTAGGAATTTATAACGTTAAATTGATTGACTGCTTGCAGATTGTATGCTTTCTGAGCAAAATAGAATGTGTCTGCAAATACAATTCTGCAAACACATATTCATCCCATAGACTTATATGTGTGTGTGCATGCATATGAGAGAAAGTGTGTGTGTGTGTGAATGTGAGTGCGCATGAGAGATTGTGCCTAAAAGATGAAAGGCTTAACAATCTAGATTTGTTCAATATATTGTTTCAGTTGCATGACACTGTAAACTTTTGCTATAAATTCTGTGTCTTATGATCCTACTCCACAGCCAGCTGATGAAGAAGCAGTGCTCTGAAAGCTAGTGCTTCCAAATAAACCCGTTGAAAGATAACCTGGTGTCGTGTGATTTTTAACTTTGTCCAGCCCAATTCAACATCTGCACCTCCACATAATGTAAAAATGACACACTTTTTCCGATGCTCTGTTCTCATTCTATTATCCAATCTTTAATCTATGCCAGTATATTAGTGCTACACCATGCAATTTTGGTGTGGTGTGGAGGATCTTATCAAAAGCCTTCAGAAAATCCAAACATTGTATATTCACCAACATCCCTTTATCAATTTTGTTTGTAACATTGTCAAAAAACTCCAACAAGAATGTCAACAGGATTTTCCATTCACAAATTCATGTTGACTCTGCCCAATCAGATCATTCTTATCCAAGTGTCCATACGTCATGCCCTTTACGATCGGCCTAGCATCTTTCCTACCACTGTGTAAGGCTGTTGGCTTTGTAATTTGCTGTTTCTTCCCTTACTCCTTATTTAAACAATTGGATAACATTTGAAAGCTTCAAGCCAGCAGGGATCTTCAAAGAGTCTATGGAAGTTTGAAAGATAATCGTCAATTCATCAATCATATCTATAGCTACTTCCTTCAACACTCTGTGATATAGACTATCAGATCCTGAGGACTAATCAGCTTTTAGCCTAATTAGATTCTTCAGTACAACACTTATAGAAAATAGAAGTATGTCTAAATGATACCCGGTTAACCAAATTGATATGTTTGGAGGTAAGACTAACAAATCAGAACATCTACAAGAGACAGCTAGATCTGACTAGCTCAACTCAAACACTGTCATACATATCTCAGTGGGTAGAGATAAACAAAGACTTCAGAGTTATCCCTTTCAGGCCAATTACCTTTTATAAGAATTGTTTTGGAAATTTCAGACTGTTCCATGATTCACATGGTCACATATTTACAATTTTACAAATAAATATTAACATTTTGCATGTCTAACTGTGTAGAGGGGCCAAAAATACACATCACATCAAAGGAGACATTAACAGGGGCAAACAAAAGTTTGATTAAAGAGATGGTTACTAAAGAGGATCTTAAAAAGCAAAAGAGGCAGTGAGACAAAGGCTGTAAGGATTAAATACCAGAAAGTGGGAAGAAGGCAAACATCAGTAGCAGTCACCGGGGAGGGGTGGGGAGTGGAATGGGAGAGACATGTTTGATGGTGTTAGAGGGCTGGAGGATGCTACAGAGCTAAGGAGGTTAGAAAGAATTGAGAGATGATACTTTAATGAGTTTTGAGGAGATTTGTAGCTCAGGTTGAGGTTCTGGATGTAAGTTTGCTTGCTGAGCTGGAAGGTTTGTTTTCAGATGTTTTGTCACCATACCAGGTAACATCATCAGTGAGCCTCCGGTGAAGCACTGGTGTTAGTGACCCAATTTCCATTTATGTGTTTAGGCTTCCTTGGGTTGGTGATATAATTTCCTGTGGTGATGTCATTTCCTGTTCTTTTTCTCAGAGGATGGTAAATGGGGTCCAAGTCGATGCGTTTGTTGATAGAGTTCTGGTTGGAATGCCATGCTTCTAGAAATTCTTGTGCATGTCTCTGTTTGGCTTGTCCTAGTCAAAGTGGTGTCCTTCCTCATCTGTATGTAAGGATACTTGTGAGAGTGGGTCATGTCTTTTTGTGGCTAGTTGATGTTCATGTAGCCTGGTGGCTAGTTTTCTGCCTGTTTGTTCAATGTAGTGTTTGTTACAGTTCTTGGAAGGTATTTTGGAAATGATATTAGTTTTGCTTGTTGTCTATATTGGGTTTTTCAAGTTCGTTAGCTGCTATCTTAGTATGTTGGTGGGTTTGTGGGCTACCATGATGCCAAGAGATCTGAGTAGTCTGGCAGTCATTTCCAAGATGTCTTTGATGTAGGGGAGAATGGCTAGTGTTTCTGGACTATTTACCATCCTCTGAGAAAAATAATAGGAAATGAAATCACAACCGGAAATGACATCACCAACACAAGGAAACCTAACCACATAAACAGAAAGTGGGTCACTAACACCAGTGCTTCACAAGAGACTCACTGCTGATATTACCTAGTATGGTGATGAAACATCTAAAAACAAACCTTCCAGTTCAGCGAGCAAACTTAGATCTATAAAAATTTGAAATTTTGGGGACCAGGAAACAAACACGGGATGGTTGTTAACAAAATTCGATGTGTGACAGATATGTGCAACTCAGTTTTGGATTATTGGACATTATGTTAAGTAGAAATTGGATGACAACAAATGAGAATTGGAGTAATTGAGTCTATTAATAATAAAGGCTTACATAAGTTTGAACAATAATTATGCTGAAATGGGATAGTCTTAAACATTGAGCAGTTGATGATCTATCAAAGTCAGAAATTATATTCTGTGACTACGATAACTGTAAGGTATACATGTTCATCATTTTTAACCTGTCTGCACCTGGTAACGTGATTGAAAAGAAACTCCATTCACCAACTACTTATTCCTAGTTCTGAACAAAGGTCACTGGACCTGAAACACCTGATTCTGCTTTTTCTCCACAGATGCTGCCAGACGTGCTGAGTTTTTTCAGCAGTGTCTGTTTTTGTTACTTATTCCAGTTCTCTCCTTGGCAACTTTCTGAAGCTGAACCATAACATTTTCAACTTTGGTGTTTTACTTGATCAACCACATATTTATACCATCACTATGATTGCCTGTTTCCACCTTGAAATCATCACCCATCTTCACCCATACTTCAAATTATATCCTGCTAAAACCTTCAATGACTTTGATTATTCTAGTGTACTCGTGACTGGACTCACGTTTAACCCTCCATAACATTAACATGATTTAAACCTTGTTGCCAATATCCTAACTCGCATAAAGTTCTGTTCACCAATCATCCCTATGTTTGATTTAAAAACTAAAAGAGATAGAGACTTAGTTTGGTTACTGGTTAAGCAATCTCTCATTTTTAGGAATTTCAATTTGTTTTCAAATTACTCTTGGCCTCACCCCTTCCTATCTCTTCAATCTATGTCCCCCAGTTTCACAACTGTCTAAGATCTGTGTTCGTCATATTTTAAATTCTTGACCATGTCTGATCATAATCACTCTAATGGTATTGTACAGCCTTGAAATACAAATCTCTAAAATTCCTTCATAAAACCAGTGGTATCTCAATCTCGCTTTTCTTCTTTAAGGCACTCCTTAAAATCTAACTTTTTCATCAAAAATTTTATTCATTAATTCAAGGCTTGTGGGTGTTTTTGGCTTGGCCAGCATTTATTCCCTATCCCTAATACAACTTCAGAAGATGATGGTAAGTTGTCTTCTTGAACAGCTACAATCCATATAGTGTAGGTATACACATAGTGCTATTATATACACCATTCCAGGCTTTTGATCCAGCAACATGAAAGCAATTGTGATACCATTCCAAGTCAGGATGGCTTGGAGAGAACATGCAGATGGTGCTCCCATATGATTGCTGCCCTTGTCACTCTAGTTAGTAGAAGTTATGGATTTGGTAGTTGTTGTCGAAGAAGGTTTGGTGAGTTGCTGCAGATGGTACACAAAACTGCCACTGTGCTGTGCATCAGTGGCAGAAGAACTGAATGTTGAAGGTTTTGGATGGGGTACCAGTCCTGTGGATAGTGTCAGATTTTGAGTGTTGTTGTAGAAGTACTCAACCAGGCAAGTGAAGAATATTTTCTCTCATTCTTAATTTGTGCCTTGTAGATGGTGAGCAGGCTTTGGGAATCTGGAGGTGAATTATTCACTGCAGAATTCACAGCTTCTGACCTGTTCTTGTACTTCTACAGTTGGCTCAATTTCTGGTCAATGGTAACGTTGCTCCCTGCTCCTCTACCAATTCCCCCAACCCAAGGTGGGGGATTCAGCACTGATAATGCCATTACATGTCAAGGAATGATGATTAGATTCTCTTTTATTTTAGATGGTCATTGTCTGGCACCATGTGGTGTGAATGTTGTTTGCCACTTATTAGCCTAAGCTTGAATGTTATCCAGGTCTTGATGCATTTGAGCATGAACGGCTTCAGTATCTGAAGAATCCCGAATATTGCTGGACAGTATTCAATCATCAGTGAATATCCCCATTTCTGACCTTTTGATGGAAAGGATAGCTGTGTAATTGATAAAGCAGTTGTAGATGGTTGAGCCTATGATAACAGCCAAAGGAAATCCTGTAGCAACGTCTTGTGGCCAAGATGATTATCCTCTAATAACCTCAATCATCTTACTTTGGGCTAGATGTGACTTCAACCAGTGGAGAGTGTTGGCTTGCTTCCTATTGACAGTAGTTTTGCTGACACATTGTCAAATATTGTCATGAAATCAGGGACTCACCTCCTCTCGAGTTCAACTCTTCTGTCCATTTTTGGACCAAAGTTGTAATGAGGTTAGGAACCAAGTGGGCCTGGAAGAACTCATACCTATCATCACTGAAAAGATTACTGTTGAGTAAATGCCATTGGCACTGTCAACCATTCCTTCATTCACTCTACTGATGTTTAAGAATAGGCTGATCGGTAGTAATTGGCTGGGTTGAAATTATCCTTTTTTTGTGGATGAGACATACCTGAGCAATGTTCCACGTTATTGGGTAGATGCCAATGTTGTAACTGTACTAGAACAACTTGGCTAGGGGTTGGGCTAGTTCTGGAACACAAGCCTTCACTATTATTGATAGACTGTTGTCAGGGCCCATAGTCTTTACAGTATCCAGAACTTCAGCTCTTTCTTGATATCCTGCAGGTAATCAAATTGGCTTAAGTCTTACATCTGAATTACAGGGCATTACAGGTTTGACCATTCTCCCTTCTAGGTGAAGATGGTTGCAAATGGTTCAACCTTACTTTAGTATGGATGTGCTGCGCTTCCCCTCACTTTCGATGGGAATGTCTGTGAAGCCTCCTTCTTCAGTGAGTTGTTTAATTGCCCATCATCATTCATGACTCATAACAAGACTGGTTATCTGCAATATTTTGCTTTTGTTTGCTCTTGAGAAAAGAGGGCAATCAGTTGGAATCCTACAAGTTCAATCAGGACATCAATGATGCAAACCGTCTGATCCATTTTGATGAAATTGCTGGGAGAGTAATGTAGAGTCTTCTTGTGGTGTAATGGTAGTGTTCCTGTTCCTAGAACGAGAGGGCTAGGTTCAAGTCCCACCTGCTCCAGAGATGTGTAATAACACCTCTGAACAGGTTGATTAGGAAAAAAAATGGGAAAGCAATGGAGTTAGTGGAATATATGGCAGCTCCAATGGAAATTGCTTTGGGAACCCTAAAGTTAGATGAAGTAAGGTAACATTTACCCAAGACTGGATGTTAGACAATAATCATAGCCTTGTATATGTACTGAAGAGTTTGTTAAGTGTGATGAATGAGAGATAGTGTTGCACATCATCATTATACAATTAGCAAACACATCAAAAGTAGTAATCTCCAGCTTATTCCTGGTGGAGAAAATGAGGTCTGCAGATGCTGGAGATCAGAGATGGAAATGTGTTGCTGGAAAAGCGCAGCAGGTCAGGCAGTATCTAGGGAACAGGAGAATCGACGTTTCGGGCATTAGCCCTTCTTCAGCTTATTCCTGGTGCCAGGTGAAAGTGTGTACAAATATAGTGGATAAGGCAAATGAATGTGTGGCTGGAAGGACGATGCAGGAGGAGGGCTTTAGTCGCTAAGGACACTGGGACTAGCACTGAGAAAGGTGGTACCTGTACAAGCCAATCAGATTGCATCTGAGCTGAAACCAAAAGAGAAAATACTGGAAAATCTCAGCAGGTCTGGCAGGATCTGTAAAGAGAGAAAAGAGCTGATGTTTCGGGTCTAACTGACCCTTTGACAGCTCTTTTCTCTCCTTACAGATGCTGCCAGACCTGCTGAGATTTTCCAGCATTTTCTCTTTTGGTTTCAGATTCCAGCATCTGCAGTAATTTGCTTTTATGCATCTGAACTGAGCTGGAACTGAACTCCTTATGAAGCATTTTGCTCATGCTATTCAGAGAACAATAAACTATCTTGACAGGGCTATGGGAGCCTAACCAGAACATTAGAGAGAAGTAGTAGAGTGCACAAAATACTTGGAGGGATGGATAGCATTATTCTAGAGAATAGAAAGTCCATAGGCGAGGATCAAGTAAATGAGACAGTAATGAAGTCTAAATGAGGGTTACACTTCATGTGTATGAATGCACAGAATATAGTAAATAAGTTTGAGGAGTTGCAAAGCAAAATGTCATGTGGATTATAATGTTATGCTGACATCAAACCTAGTTCATGGAAAGGCAGGACGGGGTGTTACATATTCATCAGTACAAAGCATCCAGAAAAGAAAGGAAAAGTGGAAAAGGAGCAAGAGTGGTGATGTTGATTAAGGAGAGCATTGCAGTGCTAGAGAAAGAGAATGCCTCAGAAGACTGAAAGACAGAATCAATTTGACTAAAGCAAAGCAACTGTAAGGATGCAATTACATTATGCAGTGTAGTCTAAAGCCCATTACTTAGTAGAATGGATGTAGAGGAACAAATACAAGGATATTACAACGTAGTTGTAAACAATGACTTTAACTACCCAAATGTATAGTGGAACAGTACTAGTGCTAAGGGCAAAGAGGGACAAAGATTCTTAGATTGTATTCAGTAAAATCTCCTACAGAAAGATGAGTCCAGCCCAACTTAAAAGTATGCACTGTTGAACCTGGTTCTTGGAAATGAGATGGGACCAGTAAATCAAGTATCAGTGGAGGAACATTTAGGACACATTGATCATTGCATAGTAAGGTTTAGGAGGATAATATAAATGGCCAATAGACAATCCAGACTAAGAACGATTAATGGGGATGAGTTGACCTCAATGGGGCAAGATCACAGCTGGCTCAGATAGATGGGAATGGCAGGTTGATGAGAAAAACTGTAACTGAACAATGAACTTTCAAAGAGAAGATGGTTTGAGTCCTGTCAAGGTACATTCCATCAAAAGAGTAAGGAAGACAATTAAATCCAGAACTCCCCTAGATAGAAATCAAAATAAAAACAAAAAGGTTCTTGACAGGCTAGATATGGAGAGGATGTTTCTGCTTATGGGAGAATCTAAAATTAGGCTCATTGTTTAAAAATCAGGAATCATCCACCTAAAACATAGAATAGATAAATTATTTTTATTTCAGAAAGTCTTGAGTCTTCAGAATTGTCTTCCTGATCTTGATGTGCAGTAGACAAATCAAATTTCGCAAATAATGCAAAATCTCGAAGCATTGTAAACTGTGAGGAAAACACTGTAAGCAGACAGGTTAATAGGTAGTTAGATGGTAGATGAAGTTCAGTGCAGGGAAGTGGGAAGTGGTGTATTTTTCTACAAAGAACAGACAAAACAAAATATGGGGTACAATTCTAAAAGGGCTGCCCAGGCAGAGAAAGCTGGGTGTATGTGTGCATGGATCACTGAAGGTTGCAGAACAAGTAGAAGGAGATACCAATTAACAAAGTATATAATATCCTGGGCTTTATTAATAGGGGGATAGAGAACAGCAAAGGGGTTATGTTGAACTTGGACAAGATTTTTTTAAGAGCTCAACTGGAGTACTATACACCATCCTGGGCACCATTCTATTATAAAGAGAATGAACAGATTGGAGAGAATGAAGAATAGCTTTAGGAGGACAGTTTCAGGGATGAGAAACTTCACTTGTGAGAATAGATTTGAGAAGTTGGGATTGTTCTCTTTGGTGTGAAGAAGGCTAAGAGGATATCTGACAAAAGCTTTCAAAATCATGACAGTTCTGGATAGATGACTTAAGGAGAAATTGACCCTACTCGTAAACAGATCTAGAATGAGAGGACAAAGATTTAAAATGATTTGCAAATGTTGCCAATGTGGTGTGACAAAACAAACATCTTCTTATAATGCGTGCTTTGCATCTGGAATGCACTGTGGAAATGTGATGGAGGCAACATTAATTTAGGCATTAAGAGAGTATTCGATGACAATTTGATCGGAAACATAGTTCAAAGGTTTGGGGAAAAGGCAGGCAAATGGCACTAAGTCATAACGCTTGGACCGCTGGTGCAGACACGAGAATTCAAATGGCCTCTTTCTACACCATAACAATTACATGATTCTGTAATGTGGAAGCTAACTATATTGTTTTGAGTGATGTTGTCATGGAGTGAAATCTGAATGAGTAAGACAAGGGAGCTAAAATTAGATCTTTGAGGTGTCTACTGGTGATAGTCCCAATATTGGTAGATCAATGAGTGAAAATTAGGAAAATCAGATCCATGGAGGATGACCAGGTAAGAGAAATATTGCAGGAGACTTGTATTGACTGGGTCACAGTGCAAGGATATCAGGAGAACAAAAATAAATATTGCACAAAAATACACAGATTAATCATTTAGTGGAAATTCAGCACTCACTCTTCATATTTCCCATTATTTTATGCCACTTTCTTATCTTTAAATTCTTTCATCAACTTTTTGAACTTTCTATTTTTATGCATTCATTTCCCTTCTGTAGGTAGTTACCATTTGCTCAGCTCCTCTGTTCTGCCCCTGAACCCTAACCTCTGGACCAAGCTACATGATCAGATGCCCTGAACGCCTTACCTGCTTTAGAACCCACCTCACTAATGAGTAAACAAAGAAACTGAGTTGGGGAAGTTAAATGTGAGAGAAAGAAAGACATACATTTATATAATGTTCTCAGCACATTTCAAAGAACTTTATAAACAATGTTTACTTTGATTCTGAACTTTGATGTGGGCTTCATAAATTTTAATATATTGAAAAAAAGTTGATTCAGAAGAAAACATAAAGACAGGTAAGGTTATAAAAGTCAGAAGAAATAAAAGCAAATAAAATGTAAAATGTGAAAAGACAAAAAAAGTAACAATAAATAAAGTATGATATAGAAAATACAAAAGAGTGAAAAAGAAAATGACAATAAGATACAGAGATACTGATTGTGTTTCCTTGACTCCATGGAAAAGGGTTTAGTGATGGAGGACTGCTGGGGGAATTGGCAGTCCAATTTCTGGAGGCAGTCAACCATGAACTTCAGTTAAGAGCCCAATCTTCATTCACCAAAACACACTAGTTTCGACAATCAACGTTAAAGGCACAAACATCTCTTGGTCTTTTTTTAAAACAAGATTGGCAGAATTTTCTGCCTGAACTTTGAGGAATCTTCATGCTTACCCAACTGTCTCAGCAGCATTCAGCTCACTCAACAGGTTGTACAGGCTTGGGATCCACAAATGGTTCTTGTTAGGGCATTGGCACCTAAGGGAAAACTTAGCTGACCCATACTGAAACTGTGGTTGGATTTTCATATTTGAAATAGAGCTTTCACCAGCTCGTTACAGAATTGGCAAAATCCCCACCTCAACTATTTTGAGAGAAGCACTTCATGAGCTAATATTGGACCTTCCTTAGTTAAGGACCTCACCAGCAGGAAACTGGCCCCTGGAAGTTGCTGGCTAATCAGACATAGGCGGATTCCCATGCCTGTTAGGGCCACCTGGAGCACTGGCAGCTGCTGACAAGACATCCACCAACAGTACAGGATCATTAAGGAGGGCTCTTGTGCTGAGGTGGTAATGTGCCTACCTCTCATCCAGGAGGTTCAGATTCAGGACCAACCTGCTTCTGAACAGGCTGAAATAGAAAGTATCCAGGATCAGGTCAAGTTGAATTAGGTAGGTGAGTATTGCAGTGTGGGGTTCACATGAGAGGTGGGAAAGGGTTCAAAGTTAAGGGCAGGAAGATAGACTTCAGAAGAGGAGAAAGTGAGGACTGCAGATGCTGGAGGTCAGAGTCGAGAGTGTGTGTGTTTCATAGCAGATCAGGCAGCATCCGAGGAGCAGGAGAATCGATGTTTTGGCCATAAGCCCTTTGTCAGGAATGAGGCTTGTGGGCTGTGGGGCTGAGAGATAAATGGGAAGAGTGTGGGGCTGGGGGGAAGGTAGCTGGGAATGCAATAGGTAGATGAAGGTGGAGAAGAAGGTGATAGGTCGGAGAGGTAGGTGGAGTGAATAGATAGGAAAGATGATGGACAGGTCAAGAGGATGTTGTTGAGTTGGATGCTTGGGATTTGGATAAAATGGGGGGAGGGGAAATGGGGAAACTGGTGGAATCCACATTAATCCTGTATGGTTGTAGGGTCCCAAGGCAGAAGGTAAGGCGTTCATCCTGCAGGTATCGAATGATGAGGGTTTGGCGATGGAGGCGGCCCAGGACCTGAATGTCCTTCGTGGAGTGGGAGGGGGAGTTGATGCCAGGTAGATGCCGGGTGTTGTCAGATCCATGCCCCACACAGCCCTCACCCCACTCCTGGCACCTTCCCCTGCCATCGCAGAAAGTGCAAAACCTGTGTCCACATCTCCCCCCTCACCTTCATTCAAGGCCCCAAAGGATCCTTCCACATCTGACGGAAAGTTACCTGTACCTCCACAAATGTCATCCACTATACCTGTTGCACACGATGTGGTCTCCTCTACTTGGGGGAGACAGGACGCCAACTTGCGGATCGTTTCAGAGAACATGTCTGGGACACCCGTACCAACCAACCCCAGCGTTCCATGGCTGAACACTTCAACTCCCCCTCGCACTCCACCAAAGACATTCAGGTCCTGGGCTTCCTCTATCACCAAACCTTAACCACCTGACACCTGGAGGAAGAACAGCTCATCTTCTGCCTTGGGGCCTTGCAACTACACGAGATTAATGTGGATTTCACCAGTTTCTGCATTTCCCCTCCCCCCACCTTATTCCAAGGAAGAAACACATGATTGCAAAAGGATAAGGGGCAGGTCCGATGATTAGACAGAATATAAAGAACAGTAAATGATTCATCACAAGAAAAAAACTTAAAGTATGTGAAAAAAATGGCTAAAAATGTAAAAATAGCCAGCAAGAATTTCTGCAGTTATTTATAATGAAAAGAATAAGTAAAGTGAATGTTCTGAAGAAGGGTCACTGAACACGAAATGTTGACTCGGTTTTCTCTCCATGGATACTGCCAGATCTGCAGGATTCTCCAGCAATTTCTGTTTTTAAGTGGAGTGTTGGTCTTCCAGAGGTGAGAATGGGGAATTTATAGTAGATTGATAAGGGAATGAACAAATATTTTGCCTCCATCTGAATGATACAAAAATATTCCAATAATAGCTGTAAATCAAGCAGTGGAAGGGAGAAAGGAATCACTAGGGAAATGATAGAGAAAAAACTGATGGAGCTGTAAGCTGACAAATCACTAAGTCCAGATGGACTTTATCGTAAAGTTTTAAAAGAAATAGACAAAGATGTAGTGGATGCGTTGGAGTTAACATTCCAAGGTTGAATATAAAAAGTTAGAGTGAAAAGTAGAAACTTATGGTGTAGGCATTAATATATTAGTATGGAAAGAAGAATAGATGGCAGGCATAACACAGAGAGCATGCATAAATGAATATTTTTTTGATTGGCAGGATGTGACAAGTAGAGAGCTGCAGGTGTCTGTGCTGGGTCTTGGTTTTCAGTAATTTATATCAATGACTTAGTGAAGGCATCATAGCTACATTTGGAGACGACACAAAGAATAGCAGGAAAGTATGTTAGGAAGAGGACATAGGATGCAGATGAATATAGGTAGGTTAAGTGTACAAAACTCTGGTGGACTGATCATAAAATGGGAAAATGTGAAGTTGATTATTTTGGCAGGAAGGATTTAAAAACCTACTATTTAAATGGAGAATGACTGCAGAATTCTGAGTTGCAGAGGGGCCTAGATGTTCCACTGTATGAGTTACAGAAACCTAGTATGTAGCTACAGCCTGTATTAAGAAGATGAATGAATTGGTATCCTTTACTACCAGAGAAGTTGAAACTATAAGCATGGATATTTTCCTTCAGTTATATAGGGAATTGGTGAGGCAGTATCTCAAATACTGAGTATAGTTTTGGTCTTCTTATTTAATAGTGGGTTAAATCCTTTAGAAGCAATTCATAGGAGATTGATCTGGATTTAGGAACAGTTGGACAGACTGGGCTCGTTTCCATTGAAATTTAGACAAATGATGGGTGATTTGATTAAAGTATATAAGATCCTGAACAGGCCTAACAAGGTAGATGTGGAAAAGATGTTTCTTATTGTGGATGAATCCTCAACAAGGTGAACTGTTGAAAAAAGACAACTGCTCATTTCAGTACAAGGTGAAGAAATTTTTTTTTTAAATCTTGGAGGGATGGTTAACTTTAGAGCTCTGCCTCAGATGGCAGTGCACGTGGAGACATTGAATATTTTTAAGGTGGTGGTTCTACCTCCACCTTGTTAGATTCTTGTTAGGAAGAGGAATCAAAAGTTATTATGGGGGAGATGGAAAGTGGAATTTGAAATTGATCAGCCACAATTTTATTGAATGGCATTGCACATTCAAGGGGCTGAAATATCTACTTCTACTTCTAATTCATATATTTGTATTATATTTAGACATCTAATAATTTTGGACATCAAGAGAAAATTTTATCCCATAGGATGGGAAGCAAGCTGAAGAAATAACTTTATAAAAAGAAAGAGACATTCATACATACAAGCTTTTTTTCATTTTAACTTGCACGATGTAAGTACATTCTAATTTAAAAATCACTGTGGAACTTGCAAAGTAGCTGCTAAAATTCACACTAATTTAACGTGCCTTTCTGAAAGGAATAAGTGCATTTACAGTCCATGTTGCAGTTGTGTGCACAACTGTGTGATTATTTGTACACACATTCAAGCAAGTTACTGTGCTGATCTGTTGCAGCCGATTGGGAAAGAGAAACAAGTCTCCTGTGGAAGTGTGGGAGAAGTTGGCTTGGCTGATTCTTCCACCAAGTAATTTTTTATGACATGGGCAAATTATATTTTTTCTTTGTATAGTTTGAAACAATCCTATGAATTTTTCCCAACAAAAATTGTTAATAAACTATAAAAAATATACCACTGATAAGAATTTTAATTTGCATGCTTTCAAACTACAAACTGCATTAGGAATTTCAGAAACTGTTAATTCCTTCAAAGTGATATTCAACTTAACTGGCTGCAGTTCATTAGATTGTAAAATACATCATGCAACAAAACTAGTCTAAAAACTGTATACATTGAAAATATGTGTGTTAACAGCAGCACACAATTTAGTTTTGTACTTATCAAATGAATTATATCACTTAGAGATTAGAAAACAGTTCTAAATAAATTTCAAAAATATACTCAGAAAATTGTCTAAAATAAATCTTCCTACTTCAACTTTGAAAATTCCAAACATGAACTAATTAAAATTCCTTAATTTGTATTTATTGAGGTAAAAATGCTTGTACATTATAAAAGACCCCAGCTGTGTTTCTGAAAATGAGGGACGTATGCAAAGTTCTGCAAATCAAATGTAGAATTGCTGAGACTTGAAATAACAACATATAGAAAGCTATGTGTTGGAGTTCCTGGTCACTGAGTGAGTGCTGCAGTATTACATTTGGTTTGCAGGCAACTATGCAAATTCTATATTTCCAGGACCTGGTAACAGGGAAAAAATGAAGGAAGGAATTTACATTTATATAGCACCTTTCAAAGCTGGTGTTTCCAAAATTAAACTGCAAGCATTTATGGGATATCATCTGAGTACATTTTTGAGGCTGGTTTGAAGTCCAAAATCTTTGGAGCCAATACATTATTTTTGAAATATTGTTAATGTCAAATTAACAAATGCATAGTTAAGTTGTGTTCAGCAATATTCAACAACAATAAATGATCAAGTTCAATGTTGTGAACTCGAGATAAACTTAAACTAGATCACTGGAAAAGTATGCTGCTCTTCTTTGTAAAGTTTCCATGTTTTTTCAAACAAACAAGGGCTTGGCTTGATGTTGCTTCTGATTAACTTGGGCTTCATAACACAACTTTCCTTCTAAGCTAATCTAGAAATAATTTATGCTGACAAGACACAAAAGAAGTGTTCTATTCCCAATCTTGACTATCTCATCCTAATGAGTCCAAACAAATTGTTAAACAAGCCCAAAGATTTATTTAATGTAATTTATTTATGCAGTTTCAAGTTGTACAAAATAGTTTTTTAAAAGATCACCAGAAATGGAAGTGTATAAACGTGTAAATTGCAGAATAATTTTATGTTTGGAAGGTGTATGCATTCCAGCTGAATTATTTCCAGTAATGCATTGACCGTAGCAGGCACACATCATGACCTGGAGGCATCAAAGGACACCTGGACAGCCCATTTGTTACTCTGCAAGCCAACACTACAAACATAAGAGGCTTCCATGCTGTTCCCTAAACCCATGCTGAGCTACTAGGGGAAATTTCCTTTAATGACAGGTGGGCAAAGTTAGATTTATTACCTGCTGTAACTTAGATTGCTATTCGAAATAAACCACTTTTTTATAACCCCTACCTAAAGTAAATAATTAGTTTATTCAGAATAGAAAAGAGATACAGCTTTTCCCAAGCTTTCCTAAAATTATCAGGTTGAGAAATACTGCAAGAATTTGTGCATAATAAAGGACTGGCTCTAATCTATTCATGGGTTATTGAAGTTGGTTATTAGCCTTCAAATTTTCCAGTTATATTTTACAATGAATGAATCAAGTAATCTTTATTACAGTGTAGTGTTTAATGCAAAACATGTTAAAGTATGGACTACTTTAGTGCTCAGTTTGTTAGTAAATTAATGCTGAAATTGAGTAAAAACTCATAGATCAATATTGAGAATATTTTGATACTTGTAAACAGAATTAAAATCCCACAAAGTTTGGATTTGGATGAATTGGCAAGAACATGTGGAATTATTTTTAAATATCACCTGCAGACCACTTCATATAGATAGGTCTCAGCATATAACTTTTGTCCCCCTTTACAGAGAAAAATAACAATGACTAATGAACTGTTTTTCAGAGATTATTTGATTCTTATTTCTCAAACCATTCCATTGTTTATTCTAACAGATTGTTGACAAAACTGAACCATGAAAAATTGACTTGTCAGATTTTACTGCAAGATATGAAATCATTAAATTACCTACAGAATCCATGTTTAGCTATGAGTAAAGGATCCCCTTGGAATAGGAGGAGGGTTCAAGGTATCGTCTTCCTCAGCGACAGGCTCAATAGATGACAGTGATTTGTAATATTCATCCTCAATGTCCAGCACTTTGATTTGACTGTGATAAAGAAAAAAATAGTTGACTTATCAGCACACAAAATAAAGCTTTTCACAGAAAGGGCTATCTGTTAACATGTCAATCACATTATTTTAACTAAAATAAACAGTTTGCTTTATTTAGAATCTTTATTTTTTGAAGTATAAAGATGCAACAATCTATAACACAATTGTTTGTTTTTATTTACTGGAAAAAACTAAGTATCTGTTTACCCAAGTTTTCTTGGCTTTCTTTTACTCCCTTGGTATTCTAGGATTCCCTGTGGAGAAGGCCAAGAACACACAGTCAACAGCAGAGCAGCAAGTCGTTAATTTTTAATTCAAAGTGATTTTGTGTTGAATGCAAGCAGATGCTGATAATATCAGAAGTCACAGCATAATTTTTTTGATCAAAGAGCTCAAGTGAGCCTGATGAAGCATGCATCATGCTTGGCTTTGATAAACCACATCAATTATTCACCGTGACGGCAGACATCCTGACATGAAAGCAACAGATAAAGAGCATAAGCACATGTTCACGAAGACAGACAGAAGAAGAGCATGGGGGTGGGGCTGGAGAGGTTGGGGCAGGTATTTATAATGGTATTATCATCTGGACCCAAAGTCAGCAAAAGAGCTTTATTGCTACTTTGAACTCACATTTAACTGGTTATAATACAGGCTGTCCTCAGGGCTGCTCAGCATTTTGGGCTGCTGCATTCGTCGACGAGGTGTTCTCAACTGTCTTTTTTCTATTTCCTTTCCTGATCCTGAAACATTAAATTATAGTGTTAACCATTGAATAATCCAAAGCCACGTCCATTGTCAACTACTAATGTCTTCCTATATTTTCCTGTCTTCCACAGCTCAGTATTTATTTAAAGCCCCAATGTTAACACTTGCAGTGCTAAGCAATTATAACAACTTAGGTTCCAAGAAAAGATATTAAATGATTTCATGCACAATGCTAAATATTTTCCTGTATTTCTATTTAATTGCAGGTCATTACAGGTTTTAAACTCCTAGTTTCCACAAATCATTTTTGTGAAACTTCCTTTGATGTTTAGTCACAGTCCACAATTCCTTAGCAGCTGTATTCCAATCTCTGCAATCAGATGTTTTAAGTGCATACAGAAAATAACCTGAATGCTGGGTTTTACTCCCTCCCACCTGGGAAATGTCACCCTCTCTCTCATACATGCAGTCGACACTTGACAGGGCAACAGCAAAGTGAACACCCTGGCACCAGAGCTGATTCCGAATGATACAGGACACCAAACCAAAACAGGCAAAGTCCCGGGTGACATTGGTGCCACAAGTGAAAACAGACGTGTTTTATGACAAGTATAGACTAAATGGCTCAGCCCACCCACATAGGAATCAAAGTAATATTATTCCAGATAGTCTGTACATGCCTTACAAGTCAATCTTGGCACTATTCAAAGATTACCAGAAGTTCTCCTGTGTCTTAATCAATATTTATCCCTCAACCAATATCACTAAAACATATTAGATGGTCATTGCTGCAACTATCATCTACAAAGTGACTATTGCATTTCTCCGGATTATAACTGTGACTACATTTCAAAAGTAATTCATGGCATAGAACCACTTTGCACTCAAAGGTGTTAGAGAAATACTATTCCTTTCTCTTTCTCCCTTATGTATAAGTGGCACCCGTAAATGTATCCTGAAGTACAATTGCATAACTTCCGGTTGAACCACTTTATAAATGGAACAAAGCTAAAGGGGTCAGAACTCACTGTAGCAAGTATCTGTGTAAATGGATATCACTGCATATTTCAACAACTCGTCAAGGTTGTAGGATAAGTAAGTAATGTCACAGGACTAATAATCTAGACCCCCAGGCTAATGTTCAGGGATCATGGGCTCGAATCCTACCATAGTAGATTATGAAACTTGAATTCAGTAAAAAAAATCTGGAATTAAAAAACTTGGTGTTGATTGCCATTGAAAAGCTCATTTGGTTCATAATGTCTTCAGGGAAGGAAATCTGCCATCCTTAACTGATCTGGCCTACATTTGACTCCAGGTGCACAGCGGTGTGGTTGGTACTTAACAGGTCTCGGGGCAATTAGGGGCAGGCAATAAGTGCTGACCTAGTCAGTGATGCCCACATTCCATGAAAAAAAAATTTAAAAGAAGGTGAATTCTCATGGCTGCTTATCATGTTGTGTGGTAGGTTTTCTGCCACCATCTGCTTTCCCGGTAGAGATATAGCTTGCCCTCTTAGAAAACCACTTGGTAGTCTAACACGAAAAGGCTCTTGTCTTAAGTAAGATGTAGTTTATTGTATGCTAGCAAATAAGTACAAGTTACATTAATATGATAGACACTGGTACAGAGACTGAGGAAGTCCCAGCTGGCAGCACGGTGGCTCAGTGGTTAGCACTGATGCCTAACAGCACCAAGGACCCAGATTCAATTCCACCCTCGGGTGACTGTCTGTGTGGAGTTTGCATGTTTTCCCCATGGTTACATGGGTTTCCCTCAGATACTCCAATTTCCTCCCACAGTCCAAAATATGCAGGTTAAGTGGATTAGCCATACTAAATTGCCCATAGTATCTGGGGATGTGTAGGTTAAAGAGATGAGCCTTGGGGATTGCAGGCATAGGGTATGGGGATGAGTCTGGATGAGATGCTCTTCAGAGAGCTGGTGCGGACCTATTGTGTCGAATGGTCTGTTTCCACACTGTAGGTATTCTATGGCAAGTCTTTTTTCTTTGAGATGCTGAGCTGTTCTCTCCCAAAGACACATATCATGATGTAATTGGTGGTGCTTAATATATTGATCAGTATTAACTATCACTAACCCTTACACCTATCTTCCCAAAGCTTTTATTTACATTATTAATTTTATTCATTTGCATGTAAAATTTCATTTACCACTACCTTTATGATCCCACTCCAGGTCTCAGAGGGATCAAAAACAAGAAGACTGGAGATTTCACTATTCCCTTAGAACATGTGCTCTGTCAAAGTGGAGAAGTGGTTAGTGTCTGGTTTGAAGACTGTTTTCTTTGTTTATTTTCTTGACAGTGTGAGGTCTGAAGTACATTTAAACTGGATAACCTTTTACCTCTTGGAGTTTCTTTGCTGAGGACATCTTTCCTGCTGAACCAGGCAATTGCTCCTTTGTAATATCTGGAGGACCTTTAATCTCATGAATTTACTTCATGAAAGATGGCTGCCCTGTTGAGACAGACATTCTTCTTTCTGCAGTATTCTGGATTTCTGAACCAGGCAACTTCTTCTTGACTGTGTCCTGAATCTGTGGACATTGGTCATTCCATTTCAATGGTAGCTTCCTTGGAGTTAGATGCTTCACAGTTTAAATCACATAGCAAGCCTGTGCTGAAGCATATAGACTCTTTACTTCAACTTACTGCTTCATGTTCCATGGACCTTCAACAATTGTAGTCTTAGAGTCATAGAGTCACAGATGTGTGCAGCACGGAGACAGACCCTTCGGTCTAACTCGTTCATGCCAACCAGATATCCTAAATTATTCTAGTCCCATTTGCCAGCATTTGGCCCATATCCCTCCAACCCCTTCCTATTCAGAAACTCATCCAGATGCCGTTTAAATGTTGTAATTGTACCAGCCTCTATGACTTACTCTGGCAGCTTATTCCAAACACATAACACCTTCTGCTTGAAAAAGGTGTCCTTCAGGTTCCTTTTAAATCTTTCCCTTCTCACCTTAAACCAATGCCCTCTAATTTTGGACTTCCTACTCTTGGGAAAAAAGAACTTGATGATTCAACCTATCCATGCCCCTCATGATTTTACAAACTTCTATAAGGTACCCCTCAGCCTCCAATGCTTCAGGGAAAATAGCCCCAGACTATTCAGCCTCTCCCTATAGCTCAAACCCTCCACTTCTGGCAACATTGATGCAGATCTTTTCTGAACCTTTTCAAGTTTCACAATATCTTTCCTAAAGCAGAGAAACCAGAATTGAACTCAGTTCAAAAATACATTGTCTGTTTGCCCTATCCATACCCCTCATGATTTTATAAACCTCTACGAAGTCACCCCTCAGCCCCCAACACTCCAGGGCAATCAGCCCCAGCCTATTCAGCCTCTCCTTAAAGCTCAAGTCCTCCAACCCTGGCAACATCCTTTTAAATCATTTCTGAATCCTTTCAAGTTTCACAACATCCTTCTGAGAGGAAGATCAGAATTTCATGCAATATTCCAAAAATGGTCTAACCAATGTCCTGTATAGCCGCAACATGACCTCAATGCTTTGACCAATAAAAGAAAGCATACCAAATGCCTTCTTCACTATCCTATCTACCTGAAACTCCGCTTTCAAGGAGCTGTGAACCTGCATTTCAAGGTCACTTTGTTCAGCAACACTCCATAGGACCTTACAATTAAGTGTATAAGTCCTACTAAGATTTGCTTTTCCAAAATGCAGCATCTCACATTTATCGAAATTAAACTCCATCTGCCACTCCTCAGCCCATTGGCCCATCTGATCAAGATCCCATTGTAATCTGTGGTAACCTTCTTTGCTGTCCATTACACCTCCAATTTTGGTGTCATCTGCAAACTTACTAACTACACCTCCTATGTTATCCAAAACTTTTACATAAATGACAAAACGTAGTGGACCCAGTACCGATTCTTGTGGCACTCCACTGGTCGCAGGCCTCCAATGTGAAAACCAACGTTCCAACAACACCCTCTGTCCCTCAAGATTCCCTCAAATAACTTGCTGATGTCAGGCTCACTGGTCTATAGTTCCCTGGCTTATCTTTACCACCTCTCTTAAATAGTGGCACCACATTAGCCAACCTCCAGTCTTCCAGCACCTCACCTGTGACTATCAATGATACATCTCAAATATTGTGTGCAGTTTTGGACTCCTTATTTAAGGAAGGACGTAAACATAGTGGAGGTGGTTCACAGACATTTTACTTGATTGATATCTGAAATGAGCAAGCTGTCTTATAAGGACAGCTTGGACAAGCTGTGCTTGCTTCCACTGGAATTTAGAAGAATGAAAGAGTTTTGTTTATCAATCCAGGACTAGAGGGTCATGTTTTAAAATTAGGGGTCAATCATTTAGGATAGATATGTGAAGAATTATTTTTCTGTCAGAGGATTGTGCAATATACAACATACAACTCAACACAGCAGAGGAACAGGCCCTTCAGCCCACCAAGCCTGTGCTAATTCCTGTTCCTTATTTAGACCCACTACTTATTTTCCATATGTGGTTTCTACTCCTCTGTTCACCTCCCATTGATGTGTCTATCAAGAAACACCTTAAACGTTGCTAACATGTCTGCTTCCATCAGCTCCACAGGCAGTGCATTCCAGGCTTCCCCACACTTCTCCTTGAAACTTGCCCCTCTCATACTGAACTGTGCCCTCTTGTAGTTGAAATTCCTACCTTGGAAAAAAATCTATTACTGTCCACCCTGTCTATGCCCCTCATAATTTTGTAGACCTCTATCAGGTCAGCTCTCAACCTCTTTCTTTCCATGAAAGTAATCTGAGTTTATCCAATCTCACCTCAAAACTAAAATCCTCCAGACCAGGCAATGTCCTGATATACCTTCCCTACACCCTCTCCAAAGCATCCACGTATTTCTGGCAGCATTACGACTAGAACTGCAAGCAATATTTCAAAACGTGGCCTAACTAATGATTTATATAGCTGCAACATAACTTGCTAACTTTTACAGCATGTTGTATGCCTTCTGGACCACTTTATCCACCTGTGTTTTTCAGGGATCTGTGGACCTGTAAGCCCAGATCCCCCTGTATGTCAATGCTCCTAAGAGTTCTGCCATTTATTGTATAATTTGAAACTGAATTTTATCTTCCAAAATGCATCACCTTGCACTTATCCAGATTAAACTCCATCTGCCATTTCTCTGCCCAAATCTGGAATCTATATCCTGTTATATCCTTTGAGAATCTCCTCATTACCTGCAATTTCACCAATTTTTGTGTCATCCACAAACTCCACTCAAAGTGCCAAATGGTCTATATTTGCTCCTACTTGTATGGTTGAATATACATAGGGAAGCTTTTTAAACAGTTGTTTGGAATAACATTAGTGGTCATATCACATGGAAAAGAGATTGCTTGATTAGGAAGTACCAACATGAATTTCTGAAGGGGAAATCATGTTCAACTAACTTGCTGGAGATTTTTAAAGAGATAATCAAAAAGACTCAATGAGGGTTACGCTGTTGATGTGGCATAAATTTTCATCTATCAGGTGTTCAATGCAAAGCCACACAATATACTTGTTAAAAAAGCTATACATATTATAATAAAATGGTCAGAACCAACATGGATACAAAATTGCCTGATTGATAGAAAAGAGACAGTAATGGTCAATGTATATTTTTCAGGCTAGAGTAAAGTTTGTTGTGGAGTTCCTCAGCGGTCAATATTCAGACTCTTGCCCTTCCTATATATATTAGCTATCTATTTCTTGGTGTGCAGAGACAATTTCAAAACTTGTGGATAATAAAAACTTGGAGGCAGTGTAAACTGACAAAAGGACATCAACAAAATGGTGGAGTGAGCAGATATTTGGCAGGCAATGTTTAATGCAGAGAAGAATAAGATGATGTTTTTTGGTATGAAGAACATGGACAGACAAAATAAAACAAAGGATACAATTCTAAACGGACTGCAGAGGCAGAAGGACCTTCATGTACATGTGCACAGATCATTGAAGGTAGCAGTATAGTTGCCGAGAGCAGTAAATAAAGCAGACAATATTCTAGGCTTTATTAATAGATACATGAACAACAAGAGCAAGAAGGTGATGTTGAACCTGTATAAGACATCTGTTAGGCCTCAACTGGAGTACAGTTCAGGGTACCACACGATAGAAGGGTGTGACCGCATCGGAGAGAGTGCAGAAGAGATTTACAAAAGTGGTCCCAGGGATGAGAAACTTCAACTGTGAGGATGGATTGGAGATGTTGGGACTATTCCCCTTGAGAGAGGACGTGGGATAGAAGTCGTCAAGATCATGAAGAGGTGGATAGAGTACATGGGGAGAATTTTTTTTAAGTATCAAGGATGAAAAGGCACAGATCTAAAGTGATTTGCAAAAGAAACATCTGTGATACCAGAAAAATCATTTTCACATAACAATCATTGAGTCTGAGATGTATTGTCTGGCAGTGCGATGGAATCAGGTTCATTTGAGGCTTTGAAGATGCCATTGGATGATTATTTGAATAAAACCAATGTGCAAAGATATGGGGGAAAGACAGGAGAATGGTTAAGTTAAGCAATTCATTTGGAGAGCCAGTGCAGGCACGATGGTCTGAATGACATCCTTCCGCATCATGACATGTCTGTGAAACTGCGATAAATGTATGTACACAACATCCTCCTGAAGTGAAAGTGAATAACCAGATCTCCATCACGTACCAGCACATATCTATCTGAGCACACTCAGAATGTGCTCATTGCTAAGTACCAGATGTTTGCCTCTTTCTCCTTCCTTCCACACAATGTCAATGAGTGGTGACACATTCTCAGTCTCTGTTCTGCTCCTCTCATATTGATGAAGCCTATTATTTTTGGCTGGCCGACCACCATCTCTTTATTAATAGCGTTTAACAAATTTCTTACACCAGGGTAACTAATTTCAATGGATTCTGTCATCAGATTGGGATCCCCCATGATCTAGAAAGTCCTATGAAATCTTGTCCTAGTAATTCTTTCATTGGTTGCTCCATGATTAGCTGATCCTTAGCTGAATGGTAATTGCCCAGTTTAGTATGGCTGATTCTTCCTTATCCAGTGTTTTTTGACTTTAACTGTTTTGAGTCCTTCTAGCATTTGAAGATGATTCAGTTCAAAACATGCATTCATTCTGAAGAGTTGAGAATTCTTGACTATGAGGTATGTATAAGTTTTCTACTTTCTGACATGTCTTGTGTTGCAGAGTTTCTTCTAATAAATCTTTAGTCTTTAGAGTTATATCTGCTGGACATTGTAGTTTCACTGATGAAAAAGATTATTCAGCTTACAGTTAGTAAGATGCCTATTCGCATAAATATCTTATGGCCAAAAGCCAAGTCTGAATCATCTATTCCCCCTTGGAATACCTTTAGCTTTTCTTTTGTTGTAGCCTGTTGCTCTCTGAGTCTTTTGTAACATAGTATTTTACAGATAAAATGTTTGTTTTTAGTAGCTGCAAACTGTTTATGGTTGTGAGGTTTCCTTGCTGCAATGTTGACAATGGCTGTTAGTATCTATTCACTCAGTAAAGTTTCCTGTGCTCTTAATGGCTTTAGTGGATGAATTCTCCTTCTGTGATTCTATGTAATAATCCCCAATACTTTCTTTTTTTTCTGGATGAGTCCCAGTTCGTGCCATAAATAAATGCTACCTGCTTTTATTATGATTTATGTAGTAAATCTCCCTCCTCTTGCAGCCTCAACAGGCTTTGAACATTTTTCTTCAATTAGAATTTGACTGCCTAGGTTGCCAAATAGTTCCTTTATTGCTTTAATTCTGGCTTTGTGATTTGCTCAAGTGTGAGACCTTGTTTTATATTGTTTTGTAGTCCTTGATTTCCCTGATTGTAGTGGTTTGCTTGTTATGGTAGCAACACTCAATCTGAAAACTACAGACTTTGCATATTTCCAGCTTTCCCAGTCTGTAAATAGCAACACTTCTTTGAAGCGTTCTCCTTTCTCATGGAGCCTCCGATATTTGTTGGCACTCCAGCTCAACCTCAAGTCTGCAACGATCCTATAGATCATCAGGGAGGTGGTGCTGTAATGGTAATGATACTGGACTAGTAATCCAGACTGCTAGGATAATGTCTGGGGACATGGGTTCACATTTCACCATGACAGATGGCAAAGTTTAAAATCCATGTAAATCTGGATTACAATTCCAGCCTATTTTCAACCATGTAACCACCGCTGATTGTCGTAAACTCGTCTGGTTCACTTGTTCTTTGGGGAAGGAACTCTGCCATACCCACCTGTTCTGGGCTACATGTGTCTCCAAATCAACATCAATGAGCCTAACTCTTAAAGATGAGCAATAAATGCTGTCCAAGACAATGACACCCATATTCCATTAACCAAAATAAATGCAATCTGTGACTGCCTTGGTGTGATGAGATTCCAACTCCATGGGGCGCCTAGCTCATCCTTGCTGTTGCATATCTCTTATCAGATTGGGACTCATTCTGCTATTGTTTTTAGATTCTGCCATATTCAATCCTGTCACAATGTTCTCTGCTATAAATTAAATTATATATTTATCCAAAATTCAAAGCATAAGAGTGAAAAATTGCCTTGTAATATATCTCAAGTGTCAGCTTAGCTCAGCCTGCAACATTCTTAGTTAGGTTAAAATTCAAACTTATAACCTCAATACCTAAATTAGGTTGTGTAGAGCAGAGGAAATGCCGCATTGTAGTAAGTGCTCTCTCTTGCATGAAGTGCTTGAATGAGACCTCCCTCTTTCTGTTTCCATGATTCAGGTGGGCTCAGAGGACCTCATGGTTCTAGTTGAAGGGCAAGAATTCTTCTATAATTCTGCACAAGAATTTAATTTTATTCTATAATCTACGTCTTAAATATTTGTAGGGAATTTTATCCTATCATAATGAGCTGGAGAACCAGGAACAGTACAGGGTGGAGTCTAAATTCTGGAAAATCTGAAATTGGACTGCAGGAGGTAGTTGTCTGATGAGACTTTGTTGCATCAGGTAAATCATGTGCAAGGCAGCCTCCTGAAGGCTACCACCTACACTCAACCCCAACACCAATGCTCCCACCCTCTCCCACAGCCCTTCATGATGAACATCACTTGGAAGAAGCACTAAGGATGACAAGGATACAGAGTGTATTCGGTGGGGCAGGATGGTTGGGGCAGAAGGGTAGGAGGAAGGACTTCGATCTCTAATGCCAGGAGTAGCTCACAACTTCTGAACTGACCAGGTCCTAAAGGTCCCAGCTGGTATAATAGATCAGTGGCAGGAATAATAGAATCATATCATAAAATCCTTACAGTGTGGAAACAGACCCTTTGGCCCAATAAGTCCATACCGACCCTCCAAAGACTAACCCACCCAGACCCATTCCCCCACCCTATTATCCTATATTTACCCCTGAACAATGCAACTAACATACACATCCCTGAACACTATGGGAAATTAATACTGGTCAATTCACCTAACCCGCACATCTTTGGATTGTGGGAGGAAACTGGAACACCCGGAGGAAACTCACGCAGACATTGGGGAGAATGTGCCATCTCCACACAGACAGTCGCTCGAGGCTAGAATCGAACCCGAGGTCCTTGGTGCTGTGAGGCAGCAGTGCTAACCACTGAGCAACCATGCCACCCCAAGGATGTGGAGGAAAACCTACTTGGCCCGCTCCTCACTAAACTACCTGCTGGAGAGGCATCTGTCCATTACAGTATTGGATTAGTGGTGCTGGAAGAGCACAGCAATTCAGGCAGCATCCGAGGACAGGCAAAATCGACGTTTCGGGCAAAAGCCCTTCATCAGGAATAAAGGCAGAGAGCCTGAAGCATGGAGAGATAAGCTACCCTCTCAGGCAACATGTTCCATATTTGACCCATCCCCTGGGTAATTTGCTTTTCCATCAGATCCTCGCGAAATGCTTCATTTTTCACTTTAACCTTAATTCAATTGGTCTAAGACATGCCTACATCGCGGAAGTATTTATCACAATCGGCCCAGTCTATATCACTCACCATTATGTCTGCATCAATTGCCCCCTTAGCCTCTTCTGCTCCACAGACCCCAAACAAAAGTTAACTTTTTGCTGAGACCTCTCACTTCAGGGAACATCCCGTGAAACCTCTCTGCAATCTCTGCAGTGCAATTGTTCCCTGCCGATTTTGTAGCGATTGGACCCGCGCAGACTGTGGACTAACCATATCTTTCTTTAGAGTCTGCAACAATACTTCCTTCCTCCTATATTCCACCCTGTGGCTGATGATTATGCTTCCTGGGTGGTAGGGGGGCGTGGACCTGACCAGGTAGTCACGGAGGGAACGGTCTTTGCGGAAGGCGGAGAGGGGTGGGGATGGAAATATATCCCTGGTGGTGGGGTCTGTTTGGAGGTGGCGGAAATGTCGGCAGATGATTTGCGAAGGTTGGTAGGGTGGAAGGTGAGCACGAGGGGCGTTCTGTCCTTGTTGCGGTTGGAGGGGTTGGGTCTGAGGGCGGAGGTGTGGGATGTGGATGAGATGCGTTGGAGGGCATCTTTGACCACGTGGGAAGGGAAATTGCGGTCTCTAAAGAAGGAGGCCATCTGGTGTGTTCTATGGTGGAACCGCTCCTCCTGGGAGCAGATACGGCGGAGGCGGAGGAATTGGGAATACGGGATGGCATTTTTGCAAGAGGTAGGGTGGGAAGAGGTGTAATCCAGGTAGCTGTGGGAATCGGCAGGTTTGTAGAAAATGTCAGTGTCAAGTCGTTGCCAGAGTGATCAGCACACAGTCGTTGTGAAGCCAAGGTCCTGCCTTCACAGCGAGGAAAACTTCCATCATGTTATGTGGCACGATCATCATGGCAAATGGGGCAGATGCAGGACAGATCAATCAACTCAAAACTGGGGATCCATGTTTTGTTGTTGACTATCAGCAGCAGCAGAATTTTATTCAATCACAATCTGTAAATTCGTGGCCTGGCATTTTTGCAATGTATCAATACCATCATGTTGGGGGATCAGCGCTGCCCAGTGAAGAACATGGGAGTGTGTGCATTTCAGGGACTCCAATTCATACATAAAAACAGGATATCAATCTTCTGAGCTACAATACTGGGTTACTTGCATGTAGAACACTGAAAGCAGCAATATGATTAGCAGAGCTAAACAACCCCACAACCAAAAGATCAGATCTTTATGTTACTTGCCCCACCAAGAAAAATGCAAGCAACTAATTTCCTTTGTGAAGAGAGCTAGAGTGTGTTACAGAGATATGCTATGACTCTGTTCACTTTGAAAATCATGAATACAAACATACTTAGAATACTGTCTTCAATTCTGAAAAAAATGTTCGAAGAAAGATTGTGCAGCTATTGAAGGTTATAGAATACAGAAAACAGAATTGCTGCGAAGATGGAAGGATGGAATTATGAAAAATGATTATATAAATTGGGCATGTTCTGAGTGGAAAGGAAGGAGAAGAAGTACTTTAATTGTTGTTAGGGTTTTAAAGAGACTTGGGTGATTAAAGTACATGACAATCCCAGAAAGGAACATAGAGCAAAACAATAGTAGGCTCATCACATTTTAAGGGCATTTAAATGGTCATTGGATAAACATATGGATGAAAATGGAATAGTGTCGGTTATATGGGCTTCAAATTGGTTCCACAGGTTGGCGCAGCATCGAGGGCCGAAGGGCCTGTACTGCGCTGTAATATTCTATGTTCTATGTTCCGGGGATAGGAAAATGCAACGCATGATTAATCCAAAATAAAAAAAAAACTGAAAGAACTTCAGATGCTGGAAATCAGAAACAAAAACAGAGATTGCTGGAAAATCTCAGCAGGTCTGACAGCATCCGTGGGGAGAAATCAGAGTAACATATTGGGTCCAGTGACTCAGAACTGATGCGAGCTCAGAAAAAGTTCGTTTTTATACAGAAGAAAGGGGATGGGCGGGGGTGGGGGACGTGGGGGGAGTGGTAAGGACTCAACAAAAGGTGGAGATAGAGCCCAAAGAGAGAGAGGAACACTTGGACAGACAAAGGAGTGGATTATAGTCAGCCTAGGAGAATGAATGGGAAGGCAATGGCCAAGTCTAGACTATTAATTGAGAGATCCAGATAACGTTCTGGGGTCCCAGGTGAAAATCCCGTCATGGCAGATAGTGGAATTTGAGTTCAATAAAGAAAAATTAAAACCCGGAATTACAAATCTACTGATGACCATAAAATCATTGTCGATTGTTGGAAAAACCCATTCAGAGAAGGATATCTGCCTTCCTCACGTGGTGTGGCCTACATGTAACACCAGATCCACAGCAATGTGCTTGACTCTCAATTGCCCTCTGAAGTGGTTTAGCAAGCCATTCAATTGTATGAATCTGATAAAGTCTCACAGAAATGAAACCAGATAGATCATCTGGCATCGACCTTGGCACTGGAAAAGAGAACAGCAGAAACAGCCCTGTCGACCTGGTGGCTAGTGCCAAAACTGGGAGAACTGTCTCACAGACTAGTCAAGAATCAGCCTGGTATAGTCATACTCACTAAATCATATAGAGTCATAGAAATGTACAGCACAGAAACAGACCCTTCGGTCCAACTCGTCCATGCCGACCAGATATCCCAATTTTATTTCATGCTCAGAAAACATCCTATTTTTAAAGGCTGGGTTCCAGGGATCAATGCCTGTCCTTAAGAGCCATGGATAGAAGCAATCTCACCCTCCAACCATCTGCTTCCTGAGACCCTTGTGCCACCTCCACCTGCTTCTGCTCATTTGTTCTCTGTGCTTCACCGAGTGCACTGTTCACAAGCTTATAATTGCTGTTCTAGGCTGAGAAAAGACATGCTTCATTTTGCTGCACAGCATAGCTGAGTGAGTCATACAAGTGCATGCTGGAAAATAGTCAGCATTGCACACAGTCAGATTCTGGTATTTTGGGAATTGCCAGCACAGATGTAGTTGTTACCCCTCTTCAGCTGACAGGATAATAGCTCTAAGAACAATATCACAAGGTTTGTCACAAGATTGAGGTCTCTGAGAATATATATTAACAAACATACTGAAATGTATAAAAGACTATTTTATTGGTAAATTTATTCCTGTTATTGTAAAATAAATTTTTAGAGTCATAGAGTACAGCATGGAAACAGACCCTTCGGTCCAACCCGTCCATGCCGACCAGATATCTCAAACCAATCTAGTCCCACGTGCCAGCACCCGGCCCATATCCCTCCAAACCCTTCCTATTCATATACCCATCCAAATGCCTCTTAAATGTTGCAATTGTACAGACAATGTCCGAATCACCACCATCGCCAACCCTGGATATGTCCTGTCTCACCAGAAGGACAGATCCAGCAGAGGTGGCAGCACAGTGGTATACAGTCAGGAGGGAATTGCTCTGGGAGTCCTCAAGATTAACTTCAGACCCCATGAAGTCTCATGGCTTCAGGTAAAACATGGACAAGGAAACCTCCTGTGGGCTACCATGTACTGTCCTCTCTCAGCTGATGAATTGGTACTCCTCCATGTTGCACAACACTTAGAGGAAGTACAGAGGGTGTTAAAGGCAAAAAATGTAGTCTGAATGGGAGACTTTAATGTCCACCACCAAGAGCGGCTTGGTAGCAGAATTGCTGATTGAGCTGGTTGGGTCCTAATGGGCATAGCTGCTAAACTGGGCCTGTGGCAGGTGGTGAGGGAACCAATTTGAGGGAAAAACATACTTGGCCTCATCCTTACCGATTTGCCAGCTGCAGAAGCATCTGTCCATGACAGTATTGGTAAGAGTGACCACCTCACAGTCCTTGTGGAGACAAAGTCCCACCTTCACAATGAAAATAGCCTCCATTGTGTTGTGTAGCACTATCACCGTGCTAAATGGGTTAGACTTCAAACAGATCTAGCAACTCAAGACTGGACATCCATGAGGCGCTGTGGGCCATCAACAGCAGTAGAATTGTGATCCAGCACAATCTGTAACCTCATGGCATATCCCCCACTCAACCAGTACCATCAAGCCAGATCAACCCTGGTTCAATGGAGAGTGCGGGAGGGCTTGCCAGGAGCAGAAGCAGGCATAGCTCAAGATGTGGTGTCAACCTGGTGAAGCCACCAGACAGGACTACTTGCATACCAAACAGCATAAGCAGCAAGTGATAGACAAAGCTAAGCAATCCCAGAATCAACACAACAGATCTAATCTCTGCAGTCCTGCCATATCCAGTTGTGAATGGTGGTGGATGATTAAACAAGTCACTGGAGGAGAAGGCTCCACAAATATTCCCATCCTCAATGATGGAAGAGCTCAGCACATCAGTGCAAAAGATAAGGCTGAAGCTTTTACAGCAATCCTCAGCCAGAAGTGCGAATTGGATGATCCATCTGAGCCCTCTCCAGTGGTCCCCAGCATTATTACAGATACCAGCCTTCAGCCAATTTGATTCACTCCATGTGATATCAATAAACGGTTGGAGGTACTGGATACTGCAAACGCTATGGGCCCTGACAACATTCTGGCAATAGTACTGAAGACTTGTGCTCCAGAACTTGCTGTTGCCATAGCCAAGCTGTCCTAGGATAGTTACAACATGGGCATCTATCCGACAATGTGGAAAATTGCCCAAGTATGTCCTGTACATAAAAAGCAAGACAAATCCAACCTGACAAATTACCGCCCCATCAGTCTACTCTTAATCATCAGTAAAGTGATGGAAGGTGTCATCAACAGAGCTATCAAGTAGCGCCTGCTCAGCAATAACCTGCTCAGTTATGCCCAGTTTGGGTTCTGCCAGGGCTACTCAGCTCCTGACCTCATTACAGCCTTGGTTCAAACATGGACAAAAGAACTGAATTCCAGAGGTGAGGTGAGAGTGACAACTCTTGACATCAAGGCTTCATTCAACCGAGTGTGGCCTGGAGCCCTAGCAAAACTGGAATCAATGGGTATCAGGGGGCAAACTCTCCCATGGTTAGAGTCATACCTGACACATAGGAAGATGGTTGTGGTTGTTGGAGGTTAGTCATCTCAGTTCCAGGATATCTCTGCAGAAGTTCCTCAGAGTAGTGTCCTCAGCCCAACCATCAATATCTTCCCTCTACCATAAGGTTAGTAGTGGGGATGTTCACTGCTAATTTCACCATGTTCAGTATGGTGTCCAAATGCAACAAGATCTGGACAATATCCAGGCTTAGGCTGACAAGAAGCAAGTAACAGAATTTGCGCCAAACAAATGCCAAGCTATGACCATCATCAATAAGAGAGAATCTAACCACCTCCCTTTGACATTCAATGGTGTTATCATTGCTGAATCTCCTACTTTCAACATCCTGGAAGTTATCATTAATCAGAAATGTAACTGCGGCGAGTAACTCACTTCCTGATTCCCGAAAGCCTGTCCACCATCTACAAGGCACATGTCAGGACTGTACACTTCCCACTTGTCTGCATTAGTGCAGCCACAACTACATTCAAGAAGCTTGATACCATCCAGGACAAAGCAGCCTGCTTAATTGTCACTGCATCCACAAGCATCCACTCCCTCCACCACCGATGCTCAGTAGTAGGTGTGTACATCTACAAGATGCACTGCAGAAATTCATCAAAAGATCCTTAGACAGCACCTTCCAAACCCATGACCACATCCATCTAGGATGACAAGGGCAGCAGATATATGGGAACACCATCACCTTCAAGTTCCCCTCCAAGCCAATCACCATCCTGACTTGGAAATAAATATCATTGTTGCTTCACTGTCGCTGGGTCAAAATCCTGGAATTCTCCCCTTAATGGCATTGTCGTCAACCCACAGCAAGTGGACTGCAGCGGTTTAAGAAGGCAGCTCACCACCACCTTCTCAGGGGAAACTAGGAACGGGCAATAAATGCTGGCCCAGCCCATGACACCCACATCACACAAAATGAATAAATAAAAGAAAATGGCGGCTTATGGGGATTATTAGTGGCTAACAACGGCTAGTGAGTATTAGCAGACCATGCAATAATAGGGCCAAGTGTGTGGCTGTTGGGATAAGGACATGGGAGAAGGTGCCTCAAGCCCTAAAATTGTTGAACTCAATATTGAATCTAGAAAGTTGTAGAGTTCCCAAGCAGAAAATGAGTGCTGTTCTTCTAGCTGAGCACTGAGCCTTGCACTGAGCCTTGCTGGAGCACCGCAGCAAGTGTGAGACAGAGATGTTGGCCAGGGAACAAGGTGGTGTGTTGAAGTGACAGGCAACTGGAAGCACAGGGTCTTTTTGGAAAACAGAACATACGTGTTCTGCGAAGCGGTCACCCAGTATATGCATGATTAATCTAAACTGGTTCTCTACAATGCAGGCCGTTGGCAGGATCTCAACATTGTTACATCCTAACACTATTTAAACTGAGACTTCTTCTGGGACCTTCTTAAAACTTACTTGTTTAATCAAGCTTTTAGTCATCTGCACATGCATCTCGTTAGGTGTTTGATGACATCATTTCTTATATCATGCTTCTGTAAAATATTTGGGATGTCTTAATCTGTTAAAGGTGTTGAATAAACACAGGTTTTTTTATAAAGGGTTAAATTATGATAATGAGTTATACAAGTTTATCTTGCATTCCATTGAATTTGGCAGATTGATGGATGACCTTATTGAGATATTTAACATGATTAAGAGGTTTGTATAGGTACATACAGAAAAAAAATTACTTCCTCTGATTTAGGATCTAGATCAAGGTGGCATATCCTTAAAATTAGGGTCAGACCACATTGATATTAAATCAGGAATCAATTTTTCATTCAATGAGTAGTGTAAATCTTAAAATTACTTCTGCAAAAAAGTCGAGATGCTAACATTTCAAGATCAAAATTATTATGTTTTTACTAGATTATGCAGGGATTTTGAACAAAAGGGGTATAAATTGAGATAAGTATGATGAATTTAAAAAGTCCACAGTTCCTGAAGTTTGGTTTTAGCGACCAAACCTCAGGAACGATATACTGGTCTTGGAGAGAATCAGTGCAGGTAACGGAATGATATGAGGGACTGATGCCTCAATTTTGAAATTCTCATTCTTGATTTCAAATCCCTCCATTGCTTCCAAACTCTAAGATCCCCTGTGGTCTTGAAGTAAAGCAACTCACAATGAGGTGCAACATAGGGAGGCAGTGGCCTCATGGGATTATCGCTATAGTATTAGTCCGAGAAAGAGAAAAATCTAAAGAACTGAGGATGCTGGAGCTCAGAAACAAAAACAGAAATTGCTAGAAAAACTCAGCAGGTCTGGCAGCATTTGCGCAGAGAAAGCAGAGTTAACATTTTGGGTCCAGTTCTGAAGAACAATGAACAAAGAAGAACAAAGAAAATTTACAGGCAAGGAGCAGGCCCTTCGGCCCTCCAAACCTGTGCCGATCCAAATCCACTGTCTAAACCTATCGCCCAATTCCTAAGCATCTGTATCCCTCTGCTCCCCACATTCTCATGCATCTGTCTAGACGCACCTTAAATAAATCTACCATGCCTGTCTCTACTACCTCTACTGGCAACGCGTTCCAGGTACCTTCCACTGTTTGTGTAAAGTACTTTCCGCGTGTATCCCCCTTAAACTTTTCACTTCTCACCTTGAACACGTGACCTCTTGTTATTGAATCCCTCACCCTGGGAAAAAGCTTATCTCTATCTACCCTGTCTATACCCTTCATGATTTTGCAGACCTCAGTCAGGTCCCCGCTCAATCTCCATTTTTCTAATGAAAACAATCCAAACCTACTCAACCTCTGTTCATAGTTCACACCTTCCATACCAGGCAACATCCTCGTAAACCTTCTCTGCATCCTCTCTAAAGCGTCCATATCCTTTTGGTAATGTGGTGACCAGAACTGTGCACAGTATTCTAAATGTGGCTGAACCAAAGTCTTGTTAAATTTTAACATGACCTGCCAGTTCTATACTCTTCTACTCGAATTCCTCTATGTAATAATTAATTACTAATAATGTGAGGTGGAATTGTATCAATTGTTTTCTGAAATTCCATGTCGATACCTCCTCAGACATTCCCCTTTGCACTCCCCATGCTGATTATCTCCTAAACATGTTCAACTGTATATGAATATCCCACCCACCTCCCACCCTGGACAAATCCATGCAGGCTCAGTTTGGTCAGTTGGCTCTTCTCCAAATGCACAGTAAATCTATCCCTTAGACATTTCCCAAAAATCCACAAATGAACATAATTTGACAAGTCTGTTATCATCAGATTTTCCTGTCTTTTCCAAAATAATGGATATTTCCAACTTCCTAATCCATAAATACTATTCCACAAGTAGGAGTGTGCTGCAGAATTATGCAAAAAGCATCTACAATTTCTTTCACTGCTCCCTTCCGGGCCCTGGGGCAAAAACCATCAGGTCATGGAGATTTGTCTATCTTGTCTCCATGGCTCATTTTTCACTTGTACTAAATCTGTTAAGTTTCTCTCCTTTTTTGGTCCCTTTCTATCACTTGTAATTTATCCTTTTCCTCTTCTGTGAAAATGAGTACAAATTGCTCATTTAACTAGACTGCCATTTCCTTACTGCTCATTACAGGCTCATCTGTGTCTGTCTTTAATGGGCCACATTTGCTTTTACCACTTTCTTTTTCCAATTTTGTAAAGTTGTTGTTAGGTTTGATAGCAGTTTCAAGTATTTTCATATTTCCTTTCTGCACCTCATTACTTGTCCATACCCCTTTGTTGTTTGTTAGAGTTTTCTCAGGCCACAGACTTTCTACTTTATTTGTACTCATATAAGCCCGTTTTTAAGTAGTCCCTTTTATTTAAACTTTGTGAAACATGGGAATCATTTACTGTCAGTGATATTCCAAGTGACGTACCTAAAAGTGGGGGACATTTGTGCTTGGAGTGAAGTGGCCAGCTGAAAGCAATTCTGTGGGTCTGCCCAATTAAGAAGATAGAGGCGTGGAGCCCTGTGAATTCAAGTGCTGGAGGTGGACGGAAAGGTGGCAATCCTAGTGTCAAATCACGGACAGACTTTATGTCAGATGCAAAGAGGCTGTGTTGTCACTGAGGATCGAAACTTGTGACCCCAAAAACATTTTTTGCCCCTATGCTGAAGATTGTTCCATCTCTGTATTGCTGCTGAAAAATCATCAAATGCTCATGAGCATAACATTAAAAATAAAGGATTGCAGAGAATCATGAGAAGGAACCTGTTACAAGGCAATCAAAGGGTGGCTTCACAATTTAGTGATTCCTCCATGCAGATTCTGGTCTAGGCTAAACAGGCAAGATGGAAAGTGTTGCTCTGTATGGCTTACAAAAAGAGACCCTCCTTCCTGATCAGGATAGCCTGAATGCAAATAGCAGTTGATACTGGCAGCTGTGGGGTCAGCAGTATACATAGGGACAGTGTCTCTAGCTGGTGTATGATCTTTTTTGTACTACCAGAAGCTGAACCTAGAATGCGAGGCTTTCATTTGGGCAATACATGATGGATTTTCACATGAAAAGGGACTGGTTAAGCATGTGAAATTATTTTCCAAGCATCAGATGCTTTATGAGAAATGACTGCAGGTAGGCTACATGCACTTGTGCCATTGTGCTCCAAATCCCAAGAGGATGGACATGTGAGAAAGGCATTTAGCAGACCTCATTATGTATCAGAGGGATGCTGACTGAGGATCAACTAATCACATGTGAAGATTCATTTCCCTTTCTACTTGCGGGAAAAAAGGTCACACATCGCAAGAGAGAGGGTAGAAACAGATGGAGGTGTGCTGCCATCTATTCATGACACCCACAGAGGGGCATGTTCTTAACCTGGTTAGAGAGCAGGACAATGGGCTACAGCCGATGATGAGTCTCATGTGCAGTGCAAAATGAGTGAGGAGTTCTCCCTTCCTTTCTGTCAAGCAGTGAATAGCAAGTGCGCATCAGGCATGGATGGAAGGAAGGAAAAGGAAGGCCTTTCCATTTATTGATTTCTCCCATGCATGGTTCTGCCTTCTGGAATGACAGATTGCAGGCTTGTGTAGGAGGCTGCAGTTCATCTCTGAGGAGAACTGTGACTGGTCACAGCATCATATCATTACCCCACACACTTTCGTAAATGCAGATGTGGTCACATTGGCGAGGCCATGCTCATGGCTATTCTCAGGGTCACAAGCCAGCAAACCCCTCGTAGACAAGAATAAGCAGCTTATAGAGTGCAACAGCCAACAGCTGGAATGTTAGAGATCAGATCCATGCTAAGTCCAGACTGATGTTGGGCCTCTGTTATTGGCTACACAGAACCTGCTGGAAATGCAACTACAGACCGGGAGCATTTGGGTGAGCTGCCAGAGGTTATGTGCAATATTTGTTTGGCTGGTCCAGTTCAGGATTTGGGTCAATGTTAACTCCCAGAATGTTGGTAGTGGGGATTCAGCAATGATGATTCAGCAAATCATGGGGAGGCAGATTTAGCAGACAACTTGGTTACTACCAAATATCCACTTACCATGCATAGAACTGTACACCAGCATGTTGGCCATAAGCTCTTTGCAGCAGTAGCCAGTTGATATTGTTGTGTCCTCCACCATCTCTGGTAGACAAGGAGCTGCCATTGTGCAAGGAAAGCGTTGACAATTAGCAGGCTGCTGCATCTGAGTGCTCTTCTCATGGCACTTCCTAGTCTTTCTGCAAGTGACTGGATTCCTCAGTAACTGCAGCCATAGAGCAGCCATGTGCAGCATGTTTGGGTCCTTTAATCAGCCAGAAGAAAGCCACCAATGTCATTTTACCCCATATGATAACCCAATCATAAGCCTGACTTCAGTTTGGCTGTGCTTAGAAGTGTTGCAATGAAACACCCTGAACTGCAACAGAAGGGGCATTGCTATGTTCAGATCCCAAGGTGAAGCCTGGTTTGATGGACCATTTGTTTGAGTTTTGCAAAAAAATGTAAAACGTTATTACACACACAAGAAATGAAAATCTCAAACTATGTTACAGAAATAAAGATTCAACCCTTTTGTCCCCAATAACAACTTTCGCAGACTCTCAAATCTCAGTGAAGATCATCTCTGTTTCCATTTTAAAGTTCCTTGTTCAGCTAGCATGACTGTAATCAGTTTATTGATACAAATTTTTGCATTCACTCGATTCTCTTTTCTTCAGTTAAAATGTCTTCCTGAAACCCCTAAACAAGTTGTTAACGCAACTCATTTACCATGGGTTCGGTAATTTCAAAAATTCAACAGCATTTGGTTTTTGGTTTTTGTCTAAACCTCTTGGAACTATTTCCCCTCAGCCCTTATTATTTTGGAGACTGCTAAACGAACAGCACTTCTGCTGTTATAGACCTTCTGTCTTCGAATGAATGGACAAACTGCTTGACATCTTCTGCATATTTCTATCTGTCTGTGTTGCTGGGCTCCTTTCATTTTTTTCCTAATGCACTGAACTATTTACTTCAAGAGTTTTAAAGACCTCGTTTCAATGCAAATAAACTAAACAAATCTACAGACACCCAACTATCATTCACAGAACACATCTAAATTGAAACTAAACACCATATCCTCCCCTTAATACACGCAATATACAAATATAAAACAAACTTAAAAGTATTATATCATTCATTTACATTTCAACACAAGATCTCAAGCACTGGTATTGTATAACAAACCTTCATCACAGTACCTAAAAGCATCAGGATGACTTGTGGTCTGCACATCTTTATGATTGGTGGATGCGAGTCAACAAATAGAGTTTGTTTTTTATGCTGTCACTGGTATTTTCTCACTTGCTATGTGAACCCTTGCCACTATAGAGAAAGGCAGAATATGGTCCTCTCTGGCAGCAATGCAAATAGGATGACTGGCTGGTAAATGCAAAATGTAAGGGGATATGGTGATAATCTGGGTTGGAATTCTTAATGTGAAGTCACATTGAGGGCATCATACCTGCTGGAAGTGGCTATGACACCAGCATCCTTTGTACTTCTCCCCATGATTCATGTCTCCAGTTCAGGTATTTCAGCCCACCATCCTAATTGCTCTGTCCCCTTTTTCTAATATCCTCCTTATCAGATGAGTAGTGTGCTTATTCAAAGTCCTCTTGGTGTAAGCTGCCCACGCCCTCCCCCCCCCCCCCTCACTCCTGCCGCTGTCTAAGATTCAGCACAATGCAGCGCACCATCAGAACTACCTGGGCAAAGGAAGGAGAATCAAACTAGATTTGAAATATTAACTTTGTTCCTCTCTCCACAGGTGCTGCCAGACTCGCTGAGTTTCTCCCACACTTTCTGGGTATTTTTCTGGTACCTAAAAACAAGTTTTTGTTTGGAAAATATTCACAAATCAAGGGGCCTAGATTTGTCTTCACTGGCAGGTGGGTACAGAACAGTCGTACAATGGAAATTGTGGCATAAAAGAAACACAGAAGATGGCAGCAGGAGTAGACTATATAGTCTGTTGAAACTGCTTCACCATTCAATACAATCATGGCTGATCTTGAGTTTCAACTTTTCTACATGGTCCCCCTATCCTTTGATTCCATGGATCAGAAATCTACTTGTCCCTACCTTGAATTAACTCAACCATCCTTTGAAGTAGAGTTTTAATGTTGACAAACCTTTGAGTGAAGTATTTTCTCCTCATCTCACTGCTAAATGATCTGCCCTTATCCTAAGACTATGGTCCATGTTTTAGATTTTTTTAGCAGAGAAAGCAATCTCTTAGTGTCTAGGCCTCACCAGAATCTTGTACGTTTCACAGCAACTTTTTCTCATTCTTCTGGGAATGAAGACCCAATATACCGAATCTCTGATCATAGGTTAATCCTCTCATCCCATCAATCAATATTTTTCCAATCAGCCTTGTAAGAGAAATGACTCGAGAAAAGTGACCTGGACATAAAGATACAATTATTGTGATGAATCCCTTGATAAAGGTGCCCAAGGGGCAAATCACAGATTTTAAGCTTTTCCCTGGATGGCAGGTTGTTGTCGAAGTCATAGGCAAAATGGCACTGCCAAGCATGGGAAATATACCAGTTGCAGAAAAAGTAAAATATGGAACATAAGCTTTATTGATTGTGTAGTAAAATAGTTAAGTAATAATTTTTTTAATGTAAAAAATAAATTTAATCAGCTGATAGCTCTTGTGGGCAGCTGGAGAACTAATCCAAGGGTGAGAGAAGATACATTTCAAAAATGCTGAGACTGGAATGAGAGGCAGAAAACCCATTAATTGAAGAAATCGGAAAGTGCAGGTCTAATAAATGGAAATAAAGAAAATCAGGAGACAGAAAATTGGAAAGTTTTGAACAGGGGCTGAAAAGACACATAATAGAGGATCATAACAGAAATGTTGTAAAAGAAACAGCAAGCAAAAGGTAGAAAAAAATACATGCAGCATTAAATAAAAAGAGACAGACAAGATGAGAGAATCAGTATAGAAGGAGAGAGAATTTGTAAAGTCCCATAAAAATATGCACTACAAGCAATTAGTTTTACTTCATTTTGTCTTAAAATGAATATTCTAATGTATTGGGGCTAATTTCAATTTGGTAATTAAAAATGTAAATTCAACCTTAATAGAAAGCATGCTAACATTTTTCCCAACAGTGGGTGTAAAACTCTGAGAATAACTTACACATATAGAAAAAAGGCTTGAAAATCTGTATGGCATTTAAAGGTATTATTAACTTGCTGCAGGAAAAAGATAGTAATGATTTACAGTCCTACTCTGCGTAACAGGTTTCCAAATCCCCTGGAAATCAAAACTGTCTTTTGAAACACATAAAAGAACTGCCAAAAAGAGAACTTAAGAGTACAAGCAAAAGCAATATTGATTTTTAAAAATCAGAGTTTTTTTATATCACATGATCTTTCTGACCACAGTTGGACCACTAGGGTTTTGTTTATTCAGATGGAATAGGCCTTTGGGCCAAAAGGCAGGATTACAAGGAAAATTCATCAGTATTCCTCTTTGAAGTACGAGTGGGCATGTGCAACACAGAACCTGCAAAAAGCTTTTGTACTTCAAGGGCTGCTTCTTGTTTATTGCCCTAAACAGAACCATTTGAAAGCACAAAGACAGAGAAAAAAATTTCGAGGAAGCGACACATTTTTAGGATGTTGATTCATTTCTTATGTCTTCATCTTGGAGTATTGCAGTCAAATGAAAACACGCCTTTCCATTCTCATGCGATTTCAATTATTTATTATTCTATTTGAGTTACAATTTTAAATGTCCATGAAATACTATTTCAATATCATTGTAGAATAAATACTAAGATCAAATAAGCACATTAAACAGGATTTTTTTTCTTGTGCTAGTGTACAGTGGATTCAATTTCTTCAGCTCAGCATGCAAATATCAATGCTTTTGAATTTTCAGATTAGTAAAGAAGTTCTTTAAATTTGTATTTTTATTGCAATGACGTGACTCAGGAAATAAGTTGTAAAGCTACTGATCAAAAATAGGGAATACTACATCCATATGGGGACAATTTAAACTAATCCACCCATTAGGAAATGGATGGTTTTAGACCCTGCTCATTTTTTTTTCTCCACTGAAATCAATGGAAGACAGTGATTGGGGAGGGTGAAAAAACAGTGTTGCACCCAATGCCATTGTTTTCCTGCTCAGCAAATTAAAGTAAACTTGTTCCTTGCCAAAATTAATTGATGGAAAGTTTATGTACATAGCACTTACAAAGTGCAAGACAGACCAAACAATACATAAATTGTTCAAAGATACATGAGTTGAGATGTTTGCTGTAATTAAAGAATTGGGCAATTTTTATTCTAATAAAAAAAATGATAGTTGAAAACAATTTCATTTTATCTTAATGTAGCAATTCACTTTCACTCTCAAATATTGTAAACATGAAGTGTGTTTTCTTCCATACCTAAAATGAAGTTTTCACACGTGCCCATATGACTTTGGAAATCTGACTGCTGTGAATTAAGCTGAAATTGTGTCGGAACTTGTCCAAGGATCATTTATAGGATTCCTGAAGAAGGGCTTATGCCCGAAACATCGATTCTCCTGTTCCTTGGATGCTGCCTGACCTGCTGCGCTTTTCCAGCAACACATTTTCAGCAAGGATCATTTATATTTGTATATCTGTGACAGTGTTTGTATTCAAAATATTAAAGCCATACAAATAAATTTACAAATTGAGCATCCAGTTCTAGGATTGCTGGTGGAGGTAAATTCATAAACTGAACTTGACCCACATATAAAAATTGTGACTACGAAAGAAGGTCAAAGGCTGGCAACCATTGATATGACATAAGTCAGAAGTGTGATGGAATACTCTCTAATTGCATGGATTAATATATCTCCAATAACATTTAGGAAACTCAGCATGATCTAAGATAAAGCAGACACTTAATTGACACCACATCTACCAACTTCTACATTCAATCTCTTCACCATCGATGCGTAGCAGTGTATGCCACTTACTGCAGCAACTCACCAAGGCTCCTCCAACAGCAGCTTCCAAACCTGTGGTCTTCACCACCTAGAAGGACAAGGTTAGCAGATGCAAGGAAGCATTACTACCTCCAAGTTCTCCTTCAAGACTTGCACCATCCAGACTTAGAACTATTCTTTCTCAATTGCTGGGTCAAAATCCCTTTTTAATAATGCTTGAGGGCCTACCTACACTGCAGTAGTTCAAGAAGGTGATTCACCACTACCTTCTCAGAAGCAATTAGGGATGCACAATAATGCTTGGCTAGCCAGCAAGGCCCGCATCCCATAAATGAATATGTAAAAATAAACACTTCATTGTTTGAATGGGTCTAAACTGCAAGTGTCTTCTTTGTCTTCTGAGCATCCTTTCATGATTGAAGAGTCTGATATGAGATCAATATTGACATCTACAGAATTAGTAATTCATTGCTCATACTTGGGGGAGTTTTTGCAGTTTTGTCATCTCTGGCCTTCCTCTGGCTAGAATGGAATTTGAAGAGTTTTGTACAGAAAGTGCATTAACTATGCTGAATCAAATTTCAGTGCTTGCCTCCACATGAATGGTTGGATGCAGTATTTTCCATTGACAGGAACCTGTAACACCCAAATTTGAATGATTCGCTTTTAAGAGTGTTCTTGCATCATTTATACTGAATATATTGATGTAGTTTTCCCTGAGACAGTTCTCTGCAGCATATCTATTTGGGAATTCTGCAGTCATTCTGTTGGAGACTTGGCTTGCTGATCTAAGCTGCACTTTCTGAAGAATGATCTTCATGCTGTTCAGTGCAGTCTAATGAAGAACTACACTGTTTTAGATTTCTTCCTGCCATCAAATTCTCATGATGGACCTTAGTTTGTAAGTTGGAAACATTGCAGAGTTTTGACATAGCACCTGTAGCAGATCCAAGTTTCTGTGTTGTATAAAAGGGTGGCAGAGTGTGATTTAATATTCAACTTAAAGCTATTGTGCTTCAATACACAAGCATCCAGTCAGACATTGACAGAAAATGCTTTGGGAGTGCAGTGAAAGTTCACTAGGCTGATACCTGGGATGGCAGGACTTTCATACAAGAACAAATTGGCCTGTATATACGAGAGTTAGAAGAATGAGAAGGCATCTGATTTAAACATACATATTTCTAACAGGGCTGGATAAACTCAATACGAGGATGATGTTGGAGAGTCTAGAACTAGGGGTCACAGTTTCAGATTATGGCATTGGCTATTTACGACTGAAATGAGGAAACATTTTTTCACTCAGAAGAATGTGCGCCCATAGAAGCAGTAGAAACTGGATCATTGAGCAACTTTAAGAAAAAGATTGCGAATGTATTATATTTTAAAGACAAGGAGTGGGAATATGGCACGAAGATAGAGGATTGGCCATGATCATAGTAAACGGTGGAGCAGGCTAAAAGGGGCAAATTGCCCGCTCTTGTTCCTAGTTTCTACCGTTCTATGTAAATGGGTCTTCTGAGTCTTATTAATCAGCTCAACAAGTTGTGCAAGTGCCTGGCTCTTGAGATTGTTATGAAAATTGCTCCAGAGGGCTCAGGATTCAACATCATGCCTGTGCCCATTCTTGATACCACCGGCATTTGAAAACTGAGTTTCTGAAATCAAAGCAGGGCAGTGATGAGAGAAAAGTTTATTTGGTCTTATAGATTCAAACTGATTTTAAAAAAAAATATCCTGAAAATGAGTGATCTAAGTATGGGACTGCATGGTAGGGCTCAAAGTGCAACTTAGAGTCATAAAGTCATTGAGATGTATAGCATTCAAATAGACCCTTCGGTCCAACCCATCCATGCTGACCAGATATCCCAACCAAATCTAGTCCCACCTGCCAGCATCTGGCCCATATCCCTCCAAACCTTCTTATTCATATACAAACCCAAATACCTCTTAAATGTTGCAATTGTACTAGCCTCCACCACATCCCCTGGCAGCTCATTCTATACACGTACCACCTTCTGCGTGAAAACGTTGCCCCTTAGGTCTCTTTTATATCTTTCCCCTCTCACCCTAAACCTATGCCCTCTAGTTCTGGACTCCCGACCCCAGGGAAAAGACTTTGTCTATTTATC
>NC_057716.1:50937272-50952217 GCF_004010195.1 Chiloscyllium plagiosum | reverse complement strand
CAGGTGAATTGGCCATGCTAAATTGCCCGTAGTGTTAGATGAAGGGGTAAATGTAGGGGTATGGGTGGGTTGCGCTTCGGCGGGTCGGTGTGGACGTTGGGCCGAAGGGCCTGTTTCCACACTGTAAGTAATCTAATCTAATCTAAACTTCTGTTCTCAGCTGTACCCGTCTCAAATCGATCTCTTTCCTTACTATCTCCCTGGGTCCCACCACCCCCCCCACCTTACTAGCTTAAATCCTCCCAAGCAATTCCAGCAAATTTCCCTGCCAGTATATTAGTCCCCTTCCAATTTAGGTGCAATCCATCCTTCTTGTAAGGTCACTTCTATCCCAAAAGAGATTCCAATGATCCAAAAATGTGAATCCTTCTCCCATGTACCAGCTCCTCAGCCATGCATTCATCTGCTCTATCCTCCTATTCCTGCCCTCACTAGCTCATAGCACTGGGAGTAAACCAGATATTACTACCGTTGAGGACCTCCTTTTTAAATTTCTGCCTAACTCTCTGTAATCTCAACCTTTTCCCTTCCAATGTCGTTGGTTCCAATGTGGACAATGACCTCCTGATGGCCCCTCTCCCGCATGAGAATATTCTGCACCTTCTCTGAGACATCCTTGATCCTGGCACCACGGAAACAACACACCATTCCGCTTTTTCTCTGCTGGCCACAGAAACGTCTGTCTGTACCTCTGACTACAGAATCCCCTAACCCAATTGATCTCTTGTAAGCCGACGTACCCCTCGTTGCATTACAGCCAGTCTCAATTGCAGAAACTTGGCTGTTCGTGCTACGTTCCCCTGAGAATCCATCACCCCTACGTTTTCCAAAACATCATACCTGTTTGAAATGGGTATATCCACAAAAGACTCCTGCCCGAGATGCCGACCTCCCTCACCTTTCCTGGAGTTAACCCATCTATGTGATTGTATCTGAGACGTTCCCCCCTTCTTTTAACTGCCATCCATCACATACTGTTGCTGTTGCAAATTCCTCATTGCTTCTGTCTCTTCAACCGATCCACTCGACCTGATAAGATTCACATCCAACAGCATTTATGGCAGATATAATCCGCAGTAACCCTTAAACTCCTACATCTGATAAGAAGTACGTGTCACTGCAAAGGCCATTTTTGCTCCTTCACAATCTACAGACCCAGAAAATAACACTGTCTTATTCCTCTACAAACATTGCCCCAGGTTAAATTAATACCTATGGCTTATATTTTAAATTTAATCAAGAGACTTATCTCCAAAAACATATAATCAAGAAAGAATCCACAATACTCACTACTGCAGCCTTTCTCTTGGACAGACTTAAAACAACAATTAACTTATCTGATTCTGTGCAGTGAACTTCGCCTAACAGTTCCTCCAAGATTAGTTGTGAATTTCACTGTTTGTTAATTTACCCACTCTCACTCCCTCTCTCACTCTCACTCTCTCTCTCCTGCACTGTCCTCACCATGTGCTTCCTTTGTCTGCTCTTCTCTCTTATAAACTGCTGTTGTTTGAGTCTTTTTTTCCAAAGTTCCAAAACAATGCAACAGCATATAAAACAGTAATTGCTGCTCCCGGGATTCGAGGAAATCACCTCCAACACCTAAAATACCTCAAAAAAAAGGAGCAGCTCTTACATCTAGAAATTTTTCCCATCCTCCACCTTGGATTACCCAGAATCCTCTTGTGATTTGATTTTACAATCACATACGTTGGACCATTCCACTTGGAAGAAGTTAATGCCTATTTAAAGATATCATCATATCATCACTGGTATTCATAGAGTGCAGGACAGAGAACTCTTCATGGGAAAAATCCAAAAAAAAATCTATTTAGGATTGTTTGAAGACTTCTGGGAGGGGGTCTGGTCCTTTGCTGTCAGGCAAACAGCAGCAGATTGAGGGCCCCAATATCAGGAACAGTTGAGGCCACTGAGAACACCCCTCCATCCTTACTGTTGAACCCCATCCCTCTCATCCCCCACTGCATAGCTATTCTCTTGCCCTGGCTCACCCATGGCTTGGGCCCTTGACTTAGGGGTTGCATTAACGACCTCCTTGGCAGTATGGTTGAATAAAGAGATATTGGCCTCTGATTGGTGAACAGCTGTCAAGGGCAGAATATCTGTCTCTGGGGTCTTTGACACTGGTCAAAAACCCATTGCTGTCCGGTCCTGTGCCTGATTGGTATTATTGCATTGGCTAGACTCAAAAACAGGTACCATCAGGTCCTCACTACCTGTCCAGCTAGTAGATAAGACCCCCATAACCTGTAACAAATTGCATCCTGTAACAGTGGCAACTTGTTTTCCTCTGATGTACCAATTGTATAGTCCCTCCTGTGAAAGACAAATCGCAGCTGTATTGGGGCAGAATGCCTTAAACATTTATTTTGCTGTATCTGCCAAATTGTGTTTGTGATGTTTGTTCATATATCTGTCCTGTCTTAATAAAGAAACAACTTCGTTCAAGTTACTGAAGTATTTGAAGACTGCATCATAGTTATAGCAATCCTAAAAATGAGAAAGAAAATGCTATTCTAAAATACACTTATGTCGCAGTCACCTTCATTTCTGACTCACTTGATAAATTATGAATATAAACATATGCGTAATAAGACGTTTTGATGTTAAAAGCTTTCAAATCGGAAACCAGAGTTAATGAAGTGCTTAGGTTCATTAATTGGTTCTTACCATTTAATTAATAGCAGTTTTCCCAAGCAAAAATGATTAAAGATCTTGTGCTATGATGGTAGTATAGGGATACCTTTGGGCCAGAAGATCTGGCTTCAAGTCCCATCCTGTCATATAACATGACCCAACAGATTGATTCCCAAAAAGAAGTCCTGATCCAATTACTACTTATATTCCTGTCAAACTACACTTGAAGACAATGAGCAGAATATTATCTGAGTGACATCTGAGAGAAGCAAATATTACAGAAGATGAAAATTGGAGGCACAGCTATTAATTTTGGTGGAGGTGGGGGGTGTGTCAATTGAGTGAGTAGGCAACACAAACAGCATGCAGGGTTAGTACATTATAGACTGGGATGGCTGAGAGCAAATGGAGAAAATGTTGAAGGCAATTGTGAGAGTAGTAGACCATTAGCCTTGATGGAAAGTGGGTAAAATAGCAGAGACAGAGTGAGTGTGAGGTTTTAGAGAGAGGACGGTGGCACTTTTCCCAATGGCAAGACATTCTTCCCACAATATAGAGTATTCTTCCCACAATACAGAGTATTCTTCCAGGTGGTTGAGACTGCTTTTTGAATCCAGATTGCATCCTCAGACCAGGCTGGCATGATCTGATGTCAGGGCTTCCAATGCTGCTCCAGGTGCACAGGAAGTCCTGCATTGACATCAGGCCATCCAGCAAGACCTCTCGAACCCTGTCTGCAAAATGGGGAGCTGATTTCCCATTGTCTGTCATGTCCAGGACAAATGTAAGGAACCATACAGGGTAGCTCTGGACTGACAGTGTTTGTCTAGGTACAAAACACCCAAATATCCTGGGTGCAATTGATGCTGAAGAATTCCAGGAATAGCACTTGGTAAGATGGGGTGTGAATTGGACATGAGGAATGTCATAAGGGAAGTTGGGTATTCAGAAGGCAAGTTCGGTAAGGTACAGCAATTGAACTTGTTGGGCTTCACAGCATCAAACCCTCCAAAAAGCTCAATGCAACTCAAATTTAGCCAAACAAACAGAAGATTCAGCCTTAGGTTTGGTCTTGATTCCATGTCTGCATGTCATGGGAGAGTAGCCACATATTTGTGAATTCTTCTATCACTGTAGTTTGCAAAGTGGACATCCTACTAATTTCCAGACAATTGTTGACATGATTTAAATGTAAACTTTACTTTGAAACAAGTATCACAGAAAAATAATCATTAGGGAGGTCTAAGTTATTGCTAGCTACAGAAAACAGGTTATACTTGCAAATAAGACAAAGCAAATCAACCAAGATAAGTGTCTGTTTAGGAAATTTCCAATGTGCGGCCTGTCAATGGGAAGTAAAAACAATAACTAAACAGAGCCATTGATACGATGATAAGAAGTGTTTACTGCAAACAGCTGCAAAAGGATGGTTCAAAGAGATTATTACAGTGATAATGAATCTGCATTGGCAATAAATGACAAAGAACACTTAGGCCTTTCTAATGCTGCCATCCTGTAAGATTTGAAAATGTCTTGGATCCGGTTGCATCAGTTTCAGTTTGTTTTTCTTGTTTTGATCACAAACTGCAAATTGTAAGGGCAGATTCAACCTTACTAAATTGCAGGCAAACTTATAGTGTTGTATAATTTATATAACATATTTATATTATGCTATAGATTGTTATAAGTTTCCTTAGTTTCACAAAGGAAATTCTGTAAGATAATGAAAATAACATTTCAAGACTGTCTTATTTGATTCCCACACTGACCCATGGAAGACATATATTACATCAAACATATGGCATTTTACAGGGGCACCTAATTCATTCTAACTTTAAAAATATTTTGTTTATAATAGCACCTTTAACAAAGATAAGTGTCCCAAAACTCTTCAGAGGAGCATTGAAACAAGGGTAACAAGCCAAGAAGAAAACAAAAGCAGTTTTGATAAAAATCTGAGTGAAAGATGGGTTGTGAGGAGGGTTGTTCAGGCAGAGAATGAGGTAGAAAGTGAGAGAGCTTTAGAAAATGATGTCTGGAACATGGGCTTAATACCTGAGAAATGTAGCTGGTCTTTAGTGGAGGAAAAGACCAAAGTCAGAGGAACCAGGAGTTTAGGGATGGTTCAAATTAGCATATTTACATTTGGACCCATCCACTTTGGACCAGCAGGATCTAAAGGTCTTTCCATCGAGTAAATATCCTGGGAGATTTTAACTGCCTACTTGTCACATATCCATTTGGTGGCTACCATTAAGTCATACCTCTACTTGGAAACTGTTCTGAGAAAAGGTCACAAGCCTAATATTACATTTAATTTCTCTCTCCACAGATACTATCCGATTCTCTGAGCATTTCCAGCATTATCTGTACTTCATATTTTGAACAACTACAGCAGTTTGTTTTTCTTTTTAAACAAACTCTTTTAAAAAATTCAAGAAACTGGGCAAAGAAAATCGATTTCTCGGAAGAATACTCATCTTCTTCCTGGTCAAACAATCCTAACTTTTGTTTGTCCTGATTGGGATTGCGTCCACGATTCTTCCTACCACCCAAGTCAGTGAGCTGCCTGTTACATACATGTAGTGTTGATAGCTGGCTAATCAAATTACTATTAGGCCTGACAAAGAAAAAGCTTTAGATCTTTCCATGGTGCCTTCAAGCATATAATGCAATCATGCTGCACCCACTACCCACATAATGATTCACCTTAAAGCTAAGTTCTTGATTCTCTGATAAAATATCTGCTTTTTACATGTTTGCTGCAAATTTAGTACCACCAATCAAATGGAAGTATTACAAACTATTTGAATATCACTAAAATTGAGCAACAGATGAAGCTAGTGGCAGTTTCATGCCACTACTATGTAGCAATACAAATAGCATCACCACTAACAGGATGTTCTCATCATTTGCCAAACACAGAACTGAATAATGAGGTATTTGAATTTCAGTGCTGGTATGATGCTGGGTATGTGGATCATACTTTAAAGCAAATCCCCTTGGTTTTTGCAACAAAAAAAGTACTGTACCCAACCAGCTTGTGCTTGCAAAATTTACAACACAGTGTTCAATATTAGATGAGATTCAACAATTGGACAGAATTTGCCAGATAATCCTGAGATGTGAAGAATTGCACTGACAACCAATTTAGGATGATCAGGAAGTTTTGAAATGTGGAGGACTTGAATGTGCTGTAATGTTCCATAAATTAATACACAGAACCCTATTTTTTGCAGACAAAAACAGCATATACATGCACTGCACCTGTTTCAACTCACTAAAATAAGTAATAGCCAGTTGCTGATTCATTTCTTTGGGCAATGCACTGACCAATTCGAGTCAACCAACCAGGCTTAAAATATAAACAAAGCATGGCTGTTAATTGTCAGTCATTCTTAATTGGTGCATTCTCTATAGCAACACAACAAATATTTGAAAATCCATTGCAAATAGATGAAATCTCTTTTGACTTCAAGTTCTAAGTTGTATGCAGATAAATTACTCATTTTACTGCTTACATACGGAGGCAATTTCATAAACATTTGTGATTTAAAAACATTCTCACCTCCTGTTATTTTTTTTGTAACATTGATTTACATCGGGCGGCACGGTGGCACAGTGGTTAGCACTGCTGCCTCACAGCGCCAGAGACCTGGGTTCAATTCCTGCCTCAGGCGACTGACTGTGTGGAGTTTGCACATTCTCCCCTTGTCTGCGTGGGTTTCCTCCGGGTGCTCCGGTTTCCTCCCACAGTCCAAAAATGTGCAGGTTAGGTGAACTGGCCACGCTAAATTGCCTATAGTGTTAGGTGCAGGGGTAAATGTAGGGGAATGGATCTGGGTGGGTGCGCTTCGGCTGGTCGGTGTGGACTTGTTGGGCCGAAGGGCCTGTTTCCACACTGTAAGTAATCTAATCTAATCTAATTTGTGTCCTTTGGTGACTGACTGTCTTGCCAGTGGTTATCTGCTTTTCTTATATGTTTTAGGAAATCCTCTCAATTTTTGACACCTTTGTTAAATCTTTCCCTAACCTTCTCTACTGCAAGGAGAATCTACGGTTTCTCTAGTTTCCACATAACAGAAGTCTATCTGATATAATTTTGGTAAAAGTGCTCGACAACTTCTCCAAGGACATGTTACCATTCCTAAAATATGATGCCCACAATTGGACACATTGTAAGCTAAAGTGCTATCAGTAATATAGAAATGCTTGCCATAATATTCATGGCTCCTTTATAATAAGGATTCCAAATGTATGTTTTAACAACTTCTCAATTGATCTGACCATCTTCAAATGTATGTGCATGTGTGCCGTATGTTCCTGGATCCAATTTAAAGTCATACTAGATAATTTATATTCGCTCTCTGCATTTTTTGCTTCTAAAATATGCCACATATGTCTCTGCATTAAATTTCATCTGCCATACATTTTCTTATTTCACTTGTCTATAACCTCTGACACTTGCCAGCGTTCTTATTGCTTACTATATTTTCAAGCATTGAATCACCTATGGTCTTTGAAATCATGCCCATTGTATCTTGGCCCATGACGTTAACATTTATTATAAATTAATGGTCATAATTCTTTCACATAAAGAATATTGTATATTTCCCTCTAGTCTGATAAACAACTGCCATGATGTTCAGTTTGAATCTTTGGTCACTTTTGTATTCCTGAAGGCACTAACCCATTAACTGTTTGAATTTTCCAACAAATTTATTCTGTGCTACTTTTTATGAGTGCATTCTGGAAGTCCATATTCATAATATCAACAATATCACCACTGTGAACTCTGTCATTGTTATTTCTTTGAGAATTCAATTAATTATGTTAGGTGCAATTTGTCTTAAACAAGTTCAAGCTGACTATCGTTTGTTAACCTATATTCTGCCAAGCAACAATTAAATTTGCCTCAAAATATTGCCTTGTATATACCAAAATATTTCACTGCCAATCAACTAAAGTGGTCAATATGCAATGTGGAGAAAGTGCAGCGATTTGTATATGATGAGGCCTAAAACATAACGATTAGACAAATGACCAGATAATGTGGTTAAGAGTGACACATGAAGATGAGAATGTTTAGGTGGAGTCGGAAGTGTGGGGAGGAGTTTGGTGTAAATTAATGTGTAAAATATTACACTGCCTGGAATTGGATTTATCTATTCTTGAAATTGATTGAATTACAGAAGTGTCAAATTCCCCATGAAATGAGTTCCGAGTCTTGGTTTTACCTTCAGTTAACTGTTCCAGATATTACAATATATGAAGGGAGGGAAAAGTGACATAACCGGGTCTTGAGTCAAGCACCTAATCATTTTTTGCTCACAGTATAGAATTTGTTCAGACCTTTCAGCTAGGAGTTTGGTGTAAATTAATGTATAAAATATTACACTGCCTGGAATTGGATTTATCTATTCTTGAAGTTGATTGAATTACAGAAGTGTCAAATTCTCCATGAAATAAGTTCCGAGTCTTGGTTTCACCTTCAGTTAAATGTTCCAGATTTACCTTTTATCCACAATTTGTATTTTTTTAAAAAAACTTTGTCTCCGCTTACAGGTCTCTAGGTATTAGATAATATATTTTTGTCGAGGGTGTTGAAAAGATAATCTGATATCAGGCCTTTGCTAACCATGATCCTCCATATGACAGTGCCTGAGTCATTTTTACTTTGGTTTTTGATTACGGACTTTTTTCAACTAGTGAATGAAATTCCTTTCATTGAACTCATAGCAATTAGTTTCTATTTTTTGGCTCAGCCACAAGCATCCTGCGTTTGAAGATTCTAAGACATTGTATGGCAAATACTACCAAGCAGGAAGAAGCTTCAAACTAACAGTCTACTAATCAAAAACATTTGATCAGCTCTGATATTAAGAATGGTTTAAAGCTGCAGATGAACAGAATTATCAAAGAAAGTTCACATTTTCTCATTTACTTTAGCTCCACTGTTCATGTAGAAACACTGAGATTGTTTTACTTTCTCAGTATTTTTAACCTCCTAGATTTCTTCAATAAAAACTTTCACTGTTTAATGTTTCACTTGCAGAAACATAAGATATGTTGGAATCAGTTCAATTAATATTGAGATGTTATCCTATGAGACTCTCGTACTCAGTGTTTGGAACAAACATCTCTCAGAACTCTTGCCAACATGCATTACATTTTTTAAATTATATATGCAAATATTTTGATTATTTTTTCTTTACAACTGAGCCAGAAAAGTTTTCCTAATTTTCTATATATTCTACAAAGATTTTGTTAGTATTTATTCCCTCTATTCATGAATTAAAAATGATCCACTAATGAACTACAATAAGGATTAACACAGCTTCTCTATGGGCTGAAAGCCAAGAATCACTCAGTACAGCACTGGCATATTGGAATACTGTGGACTTATTTTCAAAAACATGTATAAGCAGTTACATTGAAAATTAAGATGCTTAAACACACAACATAATATTGATTTATCGCTCTGAACACAATGCTTTAAAATTTATTTTTCCATTCTCAGAACCTGCTTTCAGGACTCCTGACTCCATTTCCATAGTTTCTGATTTTCAATAATGCTGTCTAAAGTTGTGGTTCATGATGCAAGCGTGCACCCTGCAATCCCAACCCAGCTGCCTTCATTGTGGGGATAGTAATGTTCTATTCCTCTGCCATTTTCATAGCGTTTGGCTCGCTTTCAAATGATTTAAGGTTCACAGTGCCTCAGAGGTTTTCTTTTCTCTTTATTCTTTCATGGGATATGGACAACAGCCAGCAAGGCCAGCATTTTTTGCCCATCCCTAATTGACCTTGAACTGACTGGCCTATTTGGCCATTTCAAAGGGCGATTAAAAGTCAACTACGCTGCTGTGGCTTGAGAGTCAAATGCAAACCAGATTAGATAAGGATAGCAAATTTCTGACCCTGAAGGACATTGATGAGCCAGATGTTTTCTCATATGTGGTTTAAAGTATGAGATTATGTATAGCATCTATTTTAGAGTTTGGATTTTGAACTAGTGGCATTGCATGTTTGAGGGGATTAATGATAACTTGTCAGTATTTCTGGGGACATAACCTTCTTTAAACCAGTATGTCAGAAAAAATGCCAGGGTAATAGTGGGAATTTATTTGGGAGTGTTACAAATGTTGAAGAGCATTAACTTGCTTTCAGTGAGAAGAATTAGGAATTGATTTTGTTTTGCTTAGGTTAAAAAAAACCCACAGCTTGGAAAGCTTCCTTTTCTAGTTCAAATAAGTCCTAGTAGGAGTTAGATGTGAAAACACAGTTCTTCCTGAAAAGAAAGGGCATAATTCAGAACAGAAAGGAAGTAGGTTATCTCAACACAAAGACTTTAGTTTGGAAGTTCAAGACTAAAGTATTTGGTCAGAATATAAAGGGGTTATTCAGAGCTGAGAAAGTTTAAGCTTAGATGTCTTAAAACTCCAGGAAGAGGGTATCAAACTCCCAAGACCAGGAATTGAAAGAAAGTTAAATCAAACCTACAGATGTCTAAGAGGAGGTAATCTTCTCTTTGAATACTGCAAAATGATGATACATAGATGAGATTGTATTTTTACTGTGTGTTTGGAAATCTTAGCTTGGTTCATTCCATTTTATCTTTTGAGGAATAAATTAAAATTCATTGTTAAACTAGGACTTTCCCATCAGATGGTTGTTTTTCAGTGAAAGACCACCTCTTAAATAAAAAGAATAAAATATCATTTGTTAAGTCAGATTTCAGTCAGGGTTTTGACATGTTCCGTAATAACCTCAGCTGAGAGAACAATTGGGGGCTGACGCTGAATTTGAATTCACTTGATTTAAAAGGGATCTGTGTCTTTCTTTTCAAATTAATGGGTATATAATGGTTCTGAACATAAAATGACTATTTTGTGGTCATGTTTACTGTGAGGAATTTGAAGATGGCTTTGCATGTTGCTAAGAACTTTCTGGAAAAAGAAGACATAACAGTGTGGAATATTTGAAATCTCTGACCAAAGCTAAACTAAGAGAAGGGAGAAAGAAATGTTGTGGGTCAATGGTTTCAAACTAGAGAAAACAAATTGAGTATACAGGAGCAATTATGATCTTAGAAGAATTCAAAACTGGTATTCTTTAAATTTAAAAACTCACTTTGATCAGTATCATCACATTAAAAATCAAAGAACCAGTGGTTCTGGCAGATACATATGATATCTTGCATGGGGGGGGGAGATGGTAATATGAAAGGCCATGGAAAAATTGTTGTAGTAGTAGTAGAAAAACTACAAATAAAAGAATTACTATGTCCATTGTAACAAGATGGGACATACAAAAACCACTTGCTGTAAGTTAAATGGGAGTCGATTATGGTAGTAGGTATGTCTAAGAATTCTTCAGAGAAGATGGGCAGCCTAGACCACTGTAAGTTTTTAAAAAGAAGGCTGATAAATTTTGAAATATCAGGGAGTTGATGGCTATAAGGAGCCTGCATGAAAGAGGAATTGAGGTCTTTGGTAGATCAGTAAATGGTGAGGCAGGCTTGAGGAGATGAATGATGAATGACAGGGATGGCACAGTGGCTCAGTGATTAGCACTGCTGCCTCACAGCACCAGGGATGCAGGTTCAATTCCTGCCTTGGGCAACTGTCTGTGTGGAGTTTGCACATTCTCCCTGTGTCTGCGTGGGTTTCCTCCAGGTGCTGCAGTTTCCTCCCACAGACCAAAGATGTGCATGTTAGATGAATTGGCCATGCTAAATTGCCCTTGGTGTTAGGTGGATTAGTCAGGGGTAAAAGTAGGGGAATGGGTCTGGGTGCATGGCTCTTCAGAGGGTTGGTGTAGACTTGATGGGTCGAAGGGCCTGTTTCTACACTGTAGGGAATCTAATCTCATATTTCTTATGTTTTAATCTTCTCCTGTTCAATTGCTGGACCTACTGGGACCAGAAATATATAAGACACTTGCTTTCCCAGTATTTCATTTTCGTCTCTTCGTATCGCAGAAATAAGGCTGATGAACATTCATTGACTTGAAACTTATATTCTGTTTCTCCACAGATGACATGTTCTAACAGACCTGTTGCAAGTCTCCAGAATTTTCTGTTTTTATTTCTGACTTCCTTTCATGCAATGCTTTATATATTTTTATTATCACTATATAGAGGAAAAAGCAAGTAAATGGAGATGCAGCCGAGAGAGAAAGACATTTAGGCAGACAAAGATAATGATAAGCTGGGGAGCAAGAAAATGGGGACCATAAAAAGGTGAAAATGGCTTTGCAGTGCTGAAAGCAACCAATGTCATGACAGGGGCTGGATAAGAGACATAGAAAAATGTGTTCAAGTTCTAAAATTATTAAACTCAATATTGATTCCTGAAGGCTGCAGGGTCCCCAAATGGAAAATGGGATGCTGCTCTTCCAGTCTGCACTGAGCCTTGCTGGAGCACTGCAGCAGGCCTGAGATGGGATTTGGCCAGGGAGCATGGCATTGGGTCATTTTCCCAGACAGAACATACGTGTTCTGCAAATTGGTCACCCATCAGTCACCCCCTCCTATCTATGTCCTGTCTTCAGCATATATACCACCTTTTCCTAGCTACTCAGAGTTCTGAAGAAGGATCAAAGGAGCTGAAATATTAACTCTGCTGCCTCTCCACAAATAAACCTGTTGGACTATAACCTGGTGTTGTGTGATTTTTAACTTTGTACACCCCAGTCCAACACCGGCATCTCCAAATTTCGCTTTTCCACAGGTGTGACGAGACGTCCTGAGTTTCTCCAGCAATTTCTGATTTAGTATTAAAATTCTTTACCCTAGTGAGTTGTGAACATCAATCATTGAAGAAATTAAAGATAGATTTTGCCTACCAGGGAAATGAAAGGATTTAGACATTATGTCGGTAAGTGGAATTGAGGTAGATGATCAGTCACAATGACAGTACAAGGCGAAGCACGTGTGTAATTCTGTACGGATTTGTTGATATCGCTCCAATGGGTAGAAAAACTCACTGAAGTAGCTACAAACATCACTTATACTTTGATGAACTAATAACAGAAATAATGACTATCCCCAAAAGTAAGAATGTGTGTTTGTATTACTTTTGAAGGCAATGCTTATCCATGAGGACTTTTAATAATCATGGACCCAGAAATGAAGGAAGACCTTTCCACTGGTGCAACAGCAGAACTCCCAGTTGCTCACAAAGATGGACACAGACCTGTGAGGTGGATTGGGGGGGAGGGGCAGCAGGTGAGGTTGGGTTTGTGGTTACTTCTGGGAGAGATGGTTTATCTGATAATGTTTCTTCAGAGGCGTATATGCTGGGGAAAGATCTTGGCGGAAGTGGATACTGCAGATGCTGGAGATTAGAGTCAAAATTAGAGTGGTGCATCCGAGGAGCAGGAAAATTGACATTTTGGGCAAAAGCCCTTCATCAAGAATCAGGAAAAATCTACTACTTCTCCTTCAACATTTGCAGTGATGTCAATGAAAGACAAAGAAAATATCCTTCTTATTTGCTCTTTTTGTCCCAAGGAAGAAAGTGGTCTTTTATTTTCTGGAGAAGCCTTGCTATGGCTTTCATTAGAACTCAGGTACCATCCTGTCTTACAAATTTACAGGATGGAACTGTTTCAGCACTTTGGAGGTGAGGCCAGGTGCAAATTCTGAAAGATATATGTTGGGTTACGAAAATCTTTTCATTGTTTGCATTTTCTGTCAGTGGATGGCATTAAAAAAGTGGCAGCCAATTAGGGTAAATTGAGGGTTTACTTTGGGCTAATATTTAGATGCCACTGGGATAATTCCAGTGTTGGAGCAGCACCACGATGTGCCTGGACACCCGTAGTAACTAAATATGTCAAAAGCCCAGCAGCTCTTCTTCGCACTAGTTTCACTATTGAGCTACCTTAATCCAAAAGTCACATGCTCATTCCTATGGAGGAATTTCTCTTTTGCACTGATGGTCGTAAGAGCTGTGGGCCTTCCTCATCTTTAAATCTTCAGTAGGCTTCTGAGGGTGCCTCGACCTTGAAGCACTCACAAACTCCCCTAACTGCATCACAAGCAGTTCCTATTATGATTCCCATCAGTCCAGGGCTGGGGCGGGGGGAGGGCGGGGGCTTTGATTCAAAATTATTTATTGCCCCAATTGGATGGTCTCTTAACTGGTTGCATTTTAATAGATACAAGCTATGGGTGCACTTATGACTTCTGTGGGGTCCAGATCTGGAAATGGTCTCAATGCCTGAATTTTTTTCTATGAGGAATGTATTCAGCTTAGTAAAAGAGGATAATTATTTAAATCCCTAACATGGGAACACCTTTATATATGCTTTAGATGGTATGATGGGTAGACAGATGGTGGATTTAACTGTTTCCCCATGACTGGAGTTCTGAATGCTGTTTACAAAGAACAGAATAGTCTCTGTTGCTTGATGCCAATGCTGACAAAAACGTGCACCAATTTAAACACTTTTAGGAACCAATCCAGAACCAACTTTCAAAAGCTGCATCTGACCCCATCTCCAATATGCTGAAACATTTCCCCCTGCCCCAGCCCTACTGTAGAGTCTCCCACCCGCCCTCCTCCTCTAACCTAGTTAATAAGGTAACGTTCATTCTAAACTTCCTCTATTGAATATAAGTTTGTTCTTAATTTTATAGCAACTTGAACTAAGCTTTCTACTTTAGTACTGAGTGGGTGTTCAGATAAGTCGGGTATGGATACTAGGGCAGTTGCTAGCTCCTCCTGCAGAATGTGGCAGGTGGGAGACAGGGCACACGTCTCCGCTGGCTACGTCTGCGGGAAGTGCACCCAACTCCAGCTCCTTGAAAACCGTGTCAGGGAATTGGAGCTGGAGCTGGATGAACTACGGATCATTTGGGAGGCTGAGGGGGTAATTGAGAGGAGTTACCGGGAGTTGGTCACTCCTAAGGCTCAGGACAAGGATAAATGGGTTACAGTTAGGGGGAGGAAAGAGGACAGACAGACAGTGCAGAGATCCCCTGTGGACATTCCCCTCAGCAATAAGTATACCGTTTTGGATACTGCTGGGGGGGATGACCTACCAGAGGAAAGCCATAGTAATCAGTTCTCTGGCACTGAGCCTCTGACACTGTGGCAAAGAAGGGAAGGGTGTAGAATAGAAAAGTACTCGTGGTAGGGGACTCGATAGTTAGGGGAATCGACAGGAGATTTTGTGGTCAGGATCGGGATTCCCGGAAGGTATGTCGCCTCCCTGGTGCCAGGGTCCGGGACGTCTCCGATCGGGTGTATAAGGTTCTAAAAGGGGAGGGCGAACAG
>NC_057716.1:50929004-50934529 GCF_004010195.1 Chiloscyllium plagiosum | reverse complement strand
AATTTGAAAGCTGAGTACAGGATTAAGGATAGGATTCTTGGTAGTATGGAGGAACAGAGGGATCTTGGGGTGCAGGTACATAGATCCCTTAAAATGGCCACCCAAGTGGGCAGGGTTGTTAAGAAAGCATATAGTGTTTTGGCTTTCATTAATAGGGGGATTGAGTTTAAGAGTCATGAGATCTTGTTGCAGGTCTATAAAACTTTGGTTAGACCACACTTGGAATACTGTGTCCAGTTCTGGTTGCCCTATTATAAGAAAGATGTGGATGCTTTGGAGAGGGTTCAGAGGAGGTTTACCAGGATGCTGCCTGGACTGGAGGGCTTATCTTATAAGTAGAGGTTGACTGAGCTCGGACTTTTCTCATTGGAGAAAAGGAGGAGAAGAGGGGACCTAATTGAGGTATACAAGGTAATGAGAGGCATAGATAGAGTCAAAAGGCAGAGACTATTTCCCAGGGCAAAAATGACTAACACGAATGGTCATAGTTTTAAGCTGGTTGGAGGAAAGTATAGAGGGGATGTCAGAGGCGAGTTCTTTACACAGAGAGTTGTTAGAGCATGGAATGCGTTGCCAGCAACAGTTGTAGAGGCAGGGTCATTGGGGACATTTAAGAGACTCCTCGACATACATATGGTCACAGAAATTTGAGGGTGCATACATGAGGATCAGTGGTCGGCACAACATCGTGGGCTGAAGGGCCTGTTCTGTGCTGTACTGTTCTATGTTCTATTTCCACCCTATACATTTGTAAGACATAATTGTGCATAAGTTCTATTGAAGTGTAACATGGTGACCATGGTTAGCACTGCTGCTTCACAATGCCAGGGACCCCAGTTTGATTTCAGTTTGTGTGGAGTTTGCATGTTCCCCTCCAGGTGTTCCGGTTTCCTCCACAGTCCTAAGATGTGCAGGTTAGGTGGACTGGCCATGCTAAAAAAAGAATAACCCTGTAGTAATCCAGGAACGTACAGATTTGGTGGGTTGGCCATGGTAAAACCCCATGTGCGATTATGGAGATGTGGAGATGTGTCGGTCTGGGTGGGATGTTCTTCAGAAAGTTGGTGGAGACTTGATGGGCCAAATGGCCTCTTTCTGCACTGTAGGGATTCTGTGATTCTAGGATCTCATAATTGCTGATTCTACCCCAAATTTGGAACCTCTGTAGCTTGGTAATACCTCCAGTCCCCACCCATTCTTTCCTCTATCTTTTCCAGATTATATCTTTTAATTTTCTGCACTGATTTCCAATTTTCTAACAGCACACATTAGAGATCTCATGGTGAGCATGGTTAAAATATACTTCCATGTTCGGTAATATAAAACATTAATATTCACCCTATGTATAATTTTGTATTCTATTCATCTTTTGGACCATACTTCTATCTTTCCATCGCATTCACAGCACATCAATAAATTATAGATGATGAATAGTTCTTTGTGATTAATTATGCAATCATGTGTAATGTTATGAAAATGAAACAACACATGTAGATTGCAAAATAGGAATCAGATGGGGAATAAAATTTTTCAAGTAAATATGAATTGAAGAGAAATGAAGGATAATTAGAAAGCTTTTCTTGTTATATTGAGAAAAATGAAAAAGAAGGAAGGCTAATGGAACAACAGCTTTTATTGCAAGAAGACTTGAGTACGGTAGCAATGACGTCTTACTTCAATTATACAGAACCTTGGTTAGACTGCACCTGGAGTACTGTGCACAATTTTGTTCTCCTTACCACAAGAAGGATATTATTGCTAGAGAGGAACTGCAAAGAAGGTTCACCAGATTGTTCTTGGGATGGCAGGATTGACCTTTGGAAAAAGATTGGATAGACTTGGCCAGTATTCTCTAGAATTTCAAAGAATTAGAAGGGACAATTCACATATTCACAATGTATATAGATGATTTAGAGTTGGGGACCACATGCGGTGTGTCAAGGTTTGCAGATGACACTAAGATGAGTGGCAGAGCAAAGTGTGCAGAGGACTGTGAAACTTTGCGTGAGGGGGCAAAGGTCTGGAAGATGGAGTACAATGTTATTAAATGTGAAGTCACCCATTTTGGTAGGAGTAACAGTAGAAAGGATTATTACTTGAACGGTACAAGGTTGCAGCATGCTGCTATACAGAGGGACCTGGGTGTCTTTGTGCATGAATCAGAGAAGGTTGGTCTGCAGGTACAACAAGTAATTAGGAAGGCAAGTGGAATTTTATCCTTCATTGCTAAAGCAGGGAGGTTATGTTTCGGCTGTAACGGATGCTGGTGTGGCCACACCTGGAGTACTGTGTGCAGTTTTGGTCTCCTTACTTGAGAAAGGATGTACTGGGACTGGAGGGGGTGCAGACGATTTCACTAGGTTGATTCCAGAGTTAAGGGGGTTAGCTTATGAGGAGAGTCTGAGTAGACTGAGATTATTTTCATTAGAATTCAGAAGAATGAGAGCGGATCTTATAGAAACATATAAAATTATGAAGGGTATAGATACGATAGAAGTAGAGAGGATTTTTCTACTGGCAGGTGAAACTAGGACAAGAGGGCATAGCCTCAAGATTAGAGGGAGCAGATTTAGAACTGAATTGAGAAGGAACTTCTTCACCCAGAGGGTTGTTAATCTATGGGATTCCTTGCCAATGAAGTAGTTAACACTACTTCATTAAATGTTTTTAAAACTAACGTAGATTTTATTTGAACAATAAAGGAATTAAGGGATATGGTGAGAGTGCGGGTAAGTGGATCTGAGTGCACGAAAAGATCAGCCATGATCTTATTGAATGGCAGAGCAAGCTCGAAGGGGCCAGACAGCCTACTCCTGCTCCTCATTCTTAGTTCTTATGTTATGTTCTTATGAAACTTAAAAAATATTTAAGGATTTTAAGAGTAGATGCAGGTAACTAACATAGAAAATGCTGGAGAAACTCAAAAGAATTGGAAACACCCCTGGAGGGCAAAACAATCTACTCTTCTAGTCCCTTATGACAATAACACCAACTCTGTTTCTCTCTGTTGGACGCTGCCAGATCTGCTGAGTTTCTCCAGCATTTTCAGGTTGTTGCAGATTTCCAGCATGTGCAGTATTTTGCTCTTCATAGGTACAGGTAAGACATTCCCCCTGGTTGGGGAATCTAGAAGCAGGGGTAGAATTTAAAAAATTTTAGGACCAAGATGACGAGAAATGCTTTTACTCAGAGGGTTTTGAATCTTTGCAATTCTATAACCCAGAGGGGAGTGGAAGCTCAGCCCTTGAGTATGTTTAACATAGAGATTGAAGATTTAAGATTAACTATGGCTTTAAGGTTTATGGGGATAGTGTTGGTAAAATGTTCAAACAGCCATGATTGTATTTAATGGTAGAGTAGTCGTGACAGGCTGAATGGCCTGTTCCTAAAATTAGCTATGCAGTGGCATAATTGATATTGGTATCAGTTAACAGATTGACATGTTATACCACAAAGGTTGCAAAAGTACCAAGGTTTTTAACCAAAGAAGATGCACTTGATCCTAAACATAACAGGAACATTTTGTAGAGTTATATTGTGACACTACTCATATCACTATCAGCATGTTTGCTGAACAGATGCACATTTTAAGGTAAATGAATCTCAGAGCTGGATAAAGTGCATCCAAAGAAAATTACAAAATCAACCAAAAATCACTGAAATGCCTGGAGATTGGAGAAATGCAGATGTTACTCTTATTACTTTTAAATAGCAACAAAAGTAACCCAGGAATCTGATGCCTAACGTGGGTAAATTTATGAAAATCCTTATTAGGGATCATGCAACATCTAGATAAATTTAAAACAAAGATAATGATTATATATTCACCAAGGTCTTTTCAGTCTAGATTAATAATTTAATTTACGGTAATAAAACAGATTTTGATAAGGATATGTCTGTAGATGTGGGATTTTTAAGTTTCAGTAAGGCCTTTGATGTAGTTTGTCTGGAAAGGCTGTAATCGAGCAAATGGGCATAAGTGAAAGTTTTTTTGCCATCAATATGTAGTTGTTAACCAGTAAAACTAATTGAGTCTTTGTACAGGCATTGTGAAGCAACCTGTGAGAATGGTATTATTGGTGCTTCATAAAGGTCTCTTTTGTTCAAATATATAAATAAAACCATAAGACATAGGAGTGGAAGTAAGGCCATCCGGCCCATTGAGTCCACTCCATCATTTAATCATGGCTGATGGGCATTTCAACTCCACTTACCCGCATTCTCCCCGTCGCCCTTAATTCCTTGTGACATCAGGAATTTATCAATCTCTGCCTTGAAGACATTTAGCGTCCCGGCCTCCACTGCACTCTGCGGCAATGAATTCCACAGGCCCACCACTCTCTGGCTAAAGAAATGTCTCCGCATTTCTGTTCTGAATTGACCCCCTCTAATTCTAAGGCTGTGCCCACGGGTCCTAGTCTCCTCGCCTAACAGAAACAATTTCCTAGCGTCCACCCTTGATTGCCATGAAGAAGTGTTCATAGATTGTATTCATGACAGATTTCAAAGATAATATATTGTGAATCCAATTGGGGATCAGGCTATTTTGGATGTGGTGATGTGTAATGAGGCAGGTGTAATAAATTATCTTAAAGACCCCCTAGGAAAAAGTGACAACAACTTGGTAGAATTTAGTATTCAGTTTGAGAGGGATAAACTTGGGTTGGGAACAACTGTACTTAACTTAAATAAAGTGCAATAACAAAAGAATGAGGACAGAGCCTGTGGGAGTGGATTAGAAAAGGCATTCAGCAGCAAAAATAGAGGAACTAAGACAACTATTTAAGAAAATAGTCATGGCTCACAGCAAAGATGTATTCCAGTGAGTAAGAAGGATGCAAGGAAGTAAATAGCCAACCACAATTAATCAGAGAAGTTAAGAACAGCATTAAGGAAGGCTGAGGGATGACTTTGCAGAGATTTATAAAATTATGAGGGGTATAGATAAGATGAATAGTCAAGGTCTTTTCCCCAGGGTAGGGGAGTCCAAAACTTGGTTTAAGGCAAGAGGGGAAAGGTTTAAAAGGAACCCAAGGGGCAACTGTTTCACACAGAGAGTGGTGTTTATGTGGAATGAGCTGCCAGAGGAAGCGGTAGAGGTGAGTACAATTACAACATTTAAAATACATTTGGACAGGTCCATAGATAGGAAAGTTTTAAGAGGGATATGGGCCAAATGTAGGGAATTCAGTTTAGGAAACCTGGTTGGCATGGACGGGGTCTGTTTCCATGCCGTATGACCCTATGAAATAAAATAAACAAATAATTTGGTGAAGATTAGTGCCGATCAGGCAGCATCCAAGGAGCAGGAGAGTCAATGTTTTGTGTATAAGCTCTTCGTCAGGAATGAAGGTGTGACCCAAGGGGGCTGACAGATAAATGGGAGGGCTGTGGGACTGGGGGAAAGGTAGCTGGATATGCAATAGGTAGATGAAGGTGGGGTGAAGGTGATAGGTTGGAATGGAGGATGGAGCAGATAGGTGAGATGGACAGGTAGGACAGTTCAAGAGGGTGTTGCCAAGTTG
>NC_057716.1:50891814-50928908 GCF_004010195.1 Chiloscyllium plagiosum | reverse complement strand
GTACTTATTAAGTTTTCCTGCTATTTCCTTATCTCCCATCACTAGCCTTCCAGCATCGGTTTGAAGTGGCCCAATGTCTACTTTTGCCTGTCGTTTGTTTCTTATGCATTGAAAGAAACTTTTATTATCATTTCTAATATTACTGGCTAGCCTACTTTCATATTTGATCCTCTCCTTCCTTATTTCTCTCTTTGTTATCCTCTGTTTGTTTTTGTAGCCTTCCCAATCTTCTGATTTCCCAGTGCTCTTGGCCACTTTATAGGATCTCTCTTTTTCTTTGATACATTTCCTGACTTTCTTTGTCAGCCATGGCTGTCTAATCCCCCCCGGATAATCTTTCTTTTCTTGGGGATGAACCTCTGTACTGTGTCCTCAATTATACCCAAAAACTCCTGCCATTTTTGCTCTACTGTCTTCCCTGCGAGGCTCTGCTTCCAGTCGATTTTCGTCAGTTCCTCTCTCATGCCCTCATAATTACCTTGTTTAACTGTAACACCATTACATCCAATTTTGCCTTCTCTCTTTCAAACTGCAGACTGAACTCTACCATATTATGATCGCTGCTTCCTAAGTGTTTCCTTACTTTAAGATTTTTTAATAAAGTCTGGTTCATTACATAGCACTAGATCCAAAATAGCCTGCTCCCTTGTGGGGTCCATGACAAGCTGTTCCAAAAAGCCATCCTGTAAGCATTCCAAGAATCCCCTTTCTTTGGATCCACTAGCAACATTATTTACCCAATCCACCTGCATATTGAAGTCCCCCATGATCACCGTGACCTTGCCTTTCCGACATGCCTTTTCTATTTCCCGGTACATGTTGCGCCTCTGGTCCTGACCACTGTTAGGAGGTCTGTACATAATTCCCATTATGGTTTTTTTGCCTTTGTGGTTCCTCAATTCCACCCACACAGACTCCACATCATCCGACCCTATATCATTCAGTGCCATAGATTTAATTTTGTTCTTAACGAACAAGGTCACCCCGCCCCCTCTGCCCACCTCCCTGACTTTTCGATAAGTTGTAAATCCTTGGATGTTTAACTGCCAGTCCTGACCCCCCTGTAACCATGTCTCTGTGATGCCTACCACATCATAATCATTCACAATGATCTGTGTCGTTAGTTCATCTACTTTGTTACAATGCTACGAGCATTCAGGTAAAGTGCCTTAATGCTAACATTCTTATCATTAGATATATTGGAAGTCATAAGATGTCCTAGGTTATCCTTCCTTTTTGTTGCATTCCTAATCTGCCTCAAGGTAAAATCCACCTGCATACATGCTATCCTCCTGCTTATCTTTCCATTTAACTCCATACTCCCTGTCGCTTTCACTTTCCCTTCCCCCCAACTCGGAAGTTTAAAGTCCTACTGACCACCCTATTTATCCTCTTCGCTAGAACATTGGTACCAGATCGGTTCAGGTGGAGACCGTCCCAATGGTACAGATCCTCCCGGTTCCAAAACTGGTGCCAATGCCCCATGAAATGGAATCCCTCTTTCCCACACCAATCCTTAGCCACGTGTTTACTTCCCTAATTTTCTTATCCCTATGCCAATTGGCACGTGGCTCGGGCAGTAATCCGGAGATTATTACCTTTGAGGACCTGTGCTTCAATTTCCTTCCGAGTGCTTGATAATCCCCAAACATGTCCTCCACCTTAGCTTTGTCTATGTTGTTAGTCCCAACGTGGACCACAACAACTAGATCCTCCCCCTCCTGCTCCAATATCCTTTCAAGCCGGTCGGAGATGTCCCGCACCCTGGCACTGGGCAAGCAACACACCATGCGAGACTCCCGATCCGGCTTGCATAGGATACTATCTGTCCCCCTAATTATAGAATCCCCTATAACAACTACTTATCTTTTTGCTCCCCCCTCTTGAATGGCGTTCTGCACCACGACTTAATCTCCCAGGTGTGACTGCCTCTTGAAACAAAGTGTCCAGGTAACTCTCCCCCTCCCAGATGTGCCGCAGTGTTTGAAGCTCAGATTCCAGATCATCAACTCTGATCCGGAGTTCTTCCAGCAACCAACACTTGCTGCAGATGTGGTCACTGCCATTCACAATGGGATCAGCCAGCTTCCACATCATGCAGCTACAGCACATCACCTGCCCAGCCATCTCTGCTTAGTTAATTACTTTATTACTTTGAGTAATAGGTTTGAGTTAAAATACTTTCTGATACCTCTCTGCTATAGTCTTTTTCTAAAAATCAATTAGTAGATAAACCATAAAAAGTAAATTTTTAACCATTCACCGATAAAGAAATAGAAAATCCTTACCTTAACAAACCAGAGTCCTATTTTTGGTTGGGGGGGGTGGAGGGGGAGATGTGTGGGAGATACAACACGTGTAGTGTCTCAGGTTCGGCCACTGCCCAGATATATTACCGGCAGTCCCCTAGTCGTCGCTCCCGCTCTTCCTACTTATTAACTAGGTTAGAGAAGGAGGGCGGGTGGGAGACACTACAGTAGTAGAGTCTCGGGTTTAGCCGCCTTGCTGATATATATAATCTAAAGCTAGACATTACAAGCCCAGTGGAAACATTCTAGGCAACATGAAACTATTAAAGCGTAGACTCCGAAGCCAAAAAGGATAACCTGCAGAAGAATTGAAGTACACTTGGGAACTAGACAGATTTGTGCAGATGGAATTCCATGTGGGGAAAAACAAACTGCTTCAGATCGGGTAAAAATCAAGTAAGGCTTGATCATTAAAATCTAAAGGAAATAATGTTTATGAAAAATTAATGTGATCTTGGACTCTCATCATACAGGTGAGAGTCATAAAGATATGATCTATTTATTTTACTTTGTTTTTGACTTTATAAAATTCCCTCGTGGGACATGGACATCGCTGCTGACCAGCATTTTATTGTTCGTCCCTAATTACCTTTGAGGACGTTGTGGACTGAAATGAGAAAATGAGTCTTTTACATCAGAAGACTGAGGAAGGAATTGATGTACTTTTAAGAGCAAATAACAAGAATGCAGTTAAGTTGGCTTTATACTGTTGCTTTGTAAGCAATGGGGAATAGTAAACGGACAATATTGCACAGGGAAGTGTGTAAAAAGTGATATTCGACCAGCAACATGTGGCTGACTGGTATTTCCCACTGCTCACCAGTTCTCAAATCAAAGACCATCAGCCTCTGATTGGTTTCTGAATGGCTGAACAACTTGTGAGTGCGAACTATACAGTGAGAAGTCCTTTTACATCTGGAACAGTAGTCCCGTGCCCCAATAGAGTAGTTGAAGCTAAGGAAAACCAATTGTTTTCTGTCACCAGTTGCTGTTTGTAATAAGTCAGAGACTTTATAATTTGTGAACTAGTCACTCTCCAGAACTAGTGGGGTTTGATTTCCAACGCAGTAACCTGGTGGATTGTGACAGAACGTAAAGGTGAAGAGTTGGTGATGGTGGGAATGGTCAATGAGGGGAGGGGAATTCAGTGATTGTGAGCAGAGATTATGGAAACAGTGGAGTTGAACAGATCAAAGGGAATGCTTTATAGGGAACTTACCGAGCTTGGAAGAAACTTTCTTGCTTCTCCTTTGCACAAGCAATGATGTAAAGGCACTAAGATCTACAAATGTATATATCTCAACCACACCTTCAGGCAGTGTATTCTAGATCCTCACCACACATAACAAAAAAATTTGCTTTTTCACCACTGGTTCTCTTACTGATCACTTTAAAGTATGCTGGAAGATACCATAGTGCCTATATTCTTGAGAACTCTCAAGTTCTTGCTTCATTCAAACTATTGAAAGCCATACAAGGATGGCTGCTCAGAAAGAAGAGCTACCCTGTCTAACCATGGTTGATGACTTATTTAAGGAACCTCCTGACTAATGCAAAATGCAGATATAATGCTGCCCATGATCCATCACCCATCACGGAATGATGCTTGGATCAATCTGGAGAGGCCTTGCAATACGCTTCAGATGGAGCATGCCAAGTAACTCTGGCAAACTGTGCTCTGCACAAATGCAAGATTGGCATCAGTTTTCCAAGGAAGAAGATTAAGATATTAACAGGAAGAACATCACTTACACCACTTTACAGCAACGCAGTATCAAACACATCAAGCCAGACTGAACTTAATTGACACCCACTTCCAAAATATCAGAGTTGTCTATCATTCACAGAATGCAGATGTTTTTTGTTGTTGCAAAGACAAGCAGCTCCTGTGTGTGTGCTAAAGCAAATATTGCTTCTTTTGTTGGCTCTTTCATCGTCTTCCCTATTGTGCAATAAATATTACTTTATCAACTGTTTGAAGCTTTAAAACATCTAACTGTTTTCACCTTCAAGAAGGACAACATTATCTGTTCTGATGGGTATTAAGAAAGATTAACACTCAGTTAGATAGGGTTCTAATGTAGTGCCACAGAAAGTTAGCTTCTGAGACTTCTTTCACGACAAGGAATCCAAGAGCTGCATACTGAGTTCTTCCATCACCATCAGCAATCAGACATCCCAATACAGACCTACCTCACCCACCAATCACTGTTTAGCTCTCAACGCCTGTGATCTCACATACACTGAGCGTGTGAACTTGTAGTGCTGTAGAATTCACCACTCCAATGTCTAAAGTTACTCACTGAGGGCTTAACACATCTTTTCCAATTAGAACAATGTGCTATGAAGTACAGCTTAGTTATTAGACATCACCCATCCTTAAAGGAGTGCTCAGTCCCTTGTAAGACATGTAGGTGGAATGAACCTTTGCCCCAGAGAAGCATGCATTCATAAATTATCACAGGGTCACACATCAAAAGTGACCTGATGAAGGAGCGTCGCTCCGAAAGCTAGTGTGCTTCCAATTAAACCTGTTGGACTATAACCTGGTGTTGTGTGATTTTTAACTTTGTACACCCCAGTCCAACACCGGCATCTCCGAATCATCAAAAGTGACCATTGGTATGGAAAAATGAGTGAAGAAAAGAATTGCAAGGTTTGCAATCTGTAATATCATCAGCAAAGTTGAGTGTCTTGGCTGCAGTCATGAACATAAGAGTTGGTGGATGTTTGAAATCGTTAGCTATTCAGAGTATTTCTTGAAAATAAACAATGTCTCACCACTCTAACTTCTATCCTGCTCTGGATGAACTCTGACACAGTCTCCAGTTTCCGATTCTACAGCTGAAATGGCAGGCACACAGGCAGGTTGAGATTGAAAGTGCACATATTCACAGGTGCAAAATTTTATTTACCATTCAGAGTAACCCATGCTACCTATGTGGCCTCAGAGGGATTTCTTTCGCTTTCTCACACAATATCCTCAGGTCTGCATTGAGGGTGGAGGAAGCCAGCTCTGTAGTGGAGCCTGTTGACCTAGAAGATTTGGTTGGATGACCAAGAGGGTATTGATAGCTAAAGGGCACAGACATGTTGAGAGTGTTCTACCCAGATGGAGGTTTATCCTTCTTGACAAAGTGTTTGCCCAAAACATCAATTCTCCTGCTCCTCGGATGCTGCCTGGCCTGCTGTGCTTTTCCAGCACCACACTCTCGACTCTGATCTCCAGCATTTGCAGTCCTCCTTATCCTTCTTGAATGCAACTTTCAAGGGATTGAGTATTGCAGAAAGGGTGGAAGTGGAGCTGCTGGTGCCTCTGGAATGTCTTGAGGGGGGACATCAGTGGGACCACACCTCTGTGTGGTTCCTCCTCAGTCTAGGTATCTGTAGGCCCCTGTCTCTGTGAGAGGAAGGCGCACTTAGAGCGAGGTCAATATTCCTTGTCCCCCCTTTCACTTTGCTGCTGCTGAGCAACAACAGCTAATATAACGGAGTTCAGATCTATGTTTATTCTCAGCACTCACTGATCTTTCTGCTGGACCTGGCATTCACCAACCTGACCATGAAGACAACCAGCTGTATGCAGGCTGGAGTCTTTGATGGGTACCCTCAATAACTTTGATGGGTACCCTCAATCTTCAATCCAGTCTTGCACAAACCTGACAATTGCTCCTGTGACTATCTGCATACTTGTATAAAGTTATTAACAACTGATACTATTGATTATCTTCTGCATGAGGGTGAGCAGGTGCCCTTGTCTCTGACAATGCCCTGAGAGCCAGTCCAGGGTTTTTCTTCCTCAATTAATTGAGGAGACATGCCAGTGTCACCTTATTATGCTCCTGAGTCTAATCTAGATAAAGTACTCACCCAGAAGAAAATTGCAGATCTGGTGGAAAACACTGACTGGTGCATCACCTGAGGGATCTGTAGCTTCTTCCTCAGAGGTGGAGGAGGAGCTGATGAGGGGCTGGCATCTTAGGGGCACAGGCTGTGTGGGTGCTGCTAGTGTCTGCGTAAGAGAATTATTTCCGTAATAGGGGCAGACATTTGAGCATGTTACATAAATGTTGCAAATGATGCTAATGGGAGAGCAGTGTGGCACAGTAGAGCACAATGTAGCCTACTTGGTTGCCTCAACATGGATTTCTCAGCATCTCCATGAGCATTTTCAAATCTCTCCTGCTAGTTCAAGTATCTTCTCCTTGTAGGGGATGAGAAGATGAATGTTAGCTCGCCATGAACCGACTCTGGCTATTTTGGCCAATTATGAGTGAAATCAATGTGGTTGGAGGAGCTGTTCATGGTGATGCCGGAGCAGCAGAGGTGGTGAGACGTTCTGAATGAATGGGCAGAACTGCAGAGGGCAAAAAGAGTTAGTAGTGTTGGAGGATGAGGTGGATAAGAGCCGCTAATTGAAGATGCTGCATGAGACTGTAAGAGCATTAGATTATTAGTTTCCATGGAGATGTGTGCAATGGCAAAGTTTGAGTGAGTGTCAGGTGGTACGCAGAAGATGGTGGTCCTTACATTGCAGAATGCAGATTGACCTTCTTTTGGTACTCCTGTTTCCTTCTGCTGACTGTGGAAACAGCACTGATTTGGAAAACAGTCTTCATGTTGGCAGCATCTGGTGTGTCATGGTCTCCAATGGTCATTCTCCAATGGAAAGAGAACGACACCTCTTCTCCATCTTCCCATTCATCAGAAGCTCCAAATTCCTGTTGGTGATCTGGGGTAGCAACTTCCCAGTATCTGCCATTTTCTTTCGAATGTGGTTGAACAACACACTTAGAACAGTAGCTCTTGACCTACAGTCTTTTTGTGTCACTATGCATTATGTATGATGTTTGTGATAACATGCCAAAATTCCTGGCAGTGGGGAGAACTTGGCCTCTGTGAGCCCTTGATTCAATGTTAATGGCTCAGAGACCCCGAGTGCATGATTAATAAAGTCAGCAATGGAAGAACGTGATAGGCAAGTTGCCATGGCCCACAGAAGGAAACCCTTCATGAAATCATGGAAATTGACATATCCAGAATATGGGAACATTTCACTCATTGGCTTCATTCCTGTACCAAATCCCATTCCTTAGCTACTGACTCAATTCCTCTCTTTGGCAATACTCTGAGATCAAACCATCCTCTTCAGAACTGTGATATAATATGTGATCCTGAGACAAATTTCTGACCTTGTATTTGTGCCATCACCAAGTCTGTGTATTTCATCTCTCTAACTTTGCCCATGTCTCAGTTCATCTGCCAGTGAAACCCTCAGCCATGCATTTGTTGCCTCTAGGCTCAACAACCTTTTGTAAACTTTTAGTCATCTAAATTTGTGCATCTCTAATACTGGCCGCTTGAGCATTTCTAATTATAACTGTACCACCAATACAGCAGATTAAAATCATAGATTGCATGGTTAAGGAAGATTTGGAGATGCTGGTGTTGGACTGGGGTGTACAAAGTTAAAAATCACACAAGACCAGGTTATAGTCCAACAGGTTTATTTGGAAGCACTAGCTTTTGGAGTGCTCCTCCTTCATCAGGTGGTTGTGAAGAATAAGATTGTAAGACACAGAATTTATAACAAAAGTTTACAGTGTGATGTAACTGAAATTATACATTGAAGAAGACCCCTATTGTTTGTTAAGTCTCTCATCTTTTAGAATGACCATGTTACTTTCAGTTCTTTCACATGTAAATCACAAAACCTTTTTTAAAAGTTACGTTCTCAAGTGAATTTTATAAACTGGTGTCATGTCAGCCCAGATAATGTATTGAAGGTGTGAGTTTCCTTGTGTGAGGCTGTCTGTGCCACAATGGTCAGACTGATTCTAATCTAAGACACAAATTTACAGAATCTTACATGAATTCATGCAGTTTTTGAGCAAAGTAAAATGTAATTCTGCAAGTACAAATTCACCCCACAAATGCATGTGTGTGTGTGAGCGAGTGTATGTGTGAGCGTAAGAGAGAGGGTCTGCGTGAGTGTGTGTGTCTGTGGGAGTGTGTCTGTATCTATAGTGCAATATGGTCACCTGTAGTGTGACATGAACCCAAGGTTCCGGTTGAGGCCATCCCCATGGGTACCGAACTTGGCTATCAGCCTCTCCTCAGCCAATTTTCGTTGTTGCCTGTCCCAATGTGTGTCTTGAAGGATGGTCACCCAAGATCCAAGGTTGAATGTCCCGGACCGCTGAAGTGTTCTCCGACTGGGAGGGAACATTCCTGTCTGTTGATTGCTGTGCAGTGCCCATTAATCCGTTGCCGTAGCCTCTGCTTGGTTTCGCCAATGTACCATGCCTCAGGGCATCTTTGCCTGCAGCGTATGAGATAGACAATGTTGGCTAAGTTGCATGAGAATCTGCCACATACATGGTGGGAGGAGTCCCCATGCATAATGGTGGTATCTGTGTCGACATTCTGACACGTTTTGCAGCGTCTACCGTGACAAGGTTGTATAGTATTGTCCTGAAAGCTGGGCAGTTTGCTATGAACAATGATCTGTTTGAGGTTTGGTGGTTGTTTAAAGGCGAGAAGTGGAAGTCTGGCGAGGTGCTCATCCTCATTGATAATGTATTGCAGGCTGCGAAGAACATGGCATAGTTTTTCAGCTCCTGGGAAGTACTGGACAATGAAAGGTACCTTGTCAGTTGCATCATGTGTCTGTCTCCTGAAGAGGTCATTACGGTTCCTCGCTGTGGCACATCGGAACTGGTGGCCGATGAGTTGAGCATCGTACCCTGTTCTTATGAGGGCATTCCTGAGTACTTCCAGGTGCCCGTCACGTTCCTCCTCATCTGAACAGATCCAGTGTACGCGTTGGGCTTGTCGAGTGGGGTTGGCTGTTTTAATATGTTTCAGGTGGAAGCTGGAGAAGTGTAGCATTGTGAGGTAATCCGTGGGTTTGCGGTAGAGTGACATGCTGAGGTGCCCATCCTTGATAGAGATGCATGTGTCCAAGAATGAGACAGATAGTAGAGAGTAGTCCAGGGTGAGTTTGATGGTGGTATAAAACTTATTGATATCACTGTGTGGTTTTTTCAGTGAGTCCTCTCCATGGGTTCAGAGGAAAAAAATGTCATCAATGTACCTGGTGTATAGTGTTGATTGGAGGTCCTGCATAGAGAAGAAGTCTTGTTTGAACCTGTCCATGAAAATGTTGGCATATTGGGGTGCAAATTTGGTCCCCATGACTGTTCCATGTTTTTGGATGAAGAACTGGTTGTCAAAAGTGAAGACGTAGTGATTGAGGATAAAGTGGATGAGTTGTAGGATGGTGCTTGGAGATTGGCAGTTGTTTGTATTCAGTACTGAGACTATTGCCGCAATGCCATCACTGTGGGGGATGCTGGTGTACAGTGCCGAAACGTCCATTGTGACGAGGAATGTTCCCGGTTCAACTAGTCCGTGGATGTTGAGTTTCTGTAAGAAATCTGTAGTGTCGTGACAGAAGCTGGGAGTGCCCCTGTACAATGGGTTTCAAGATGCCTTCAACATAGTCAGAGAGGTTCTTGCACAGAGTCCCATTGCCTGATACGATGGGAGGTCCCAATGTGTTGGATTTATGTATCTTCAGAAGGCAGTAGAAGTCGCCTACGCGAGAAGTATGTGGGATGAGTCCACGTAGGAAACTCTGAAGAACAGGATCCAAAGTCCTGATCAATGTGTTTAGTTCACAGGTGTGCTCTTTGCTCGGATCGGCCGATAGTTGCCTGTAGTGTTCCTGATTGTTCAGTTGTCGTACACTTCCTTGCAGTAGTTTGTTCTATTCTGAATGACGATGGCTCCTCCTTTATCTACAATTTCCTTGATCACAATGTTGGGTTGGTTTTGAGACCATAGATAATGTTCTGCTCTACCTTGTGGGTGCAGCTGATGAATGTGGCATTTACTCCTACACACACATTCTCCTGAAGACACACACACTCACGCAGATCCTCTCTCATACACTCACACATACACCCCACACACACCCTCTCACAGACTTATACCTCTTTACACTCACACACATACACATACACTCTCACAGATACTGATAACACACTCCCATCTTTCTCTCTCTCTCTCTCTCTCACTTACACACACACACACACATAAGTTTGTGGGGTGAATTTGTACTTGCAGAATTACATTTACTTTGCTCAAAAACTGCATGAATTCATGTAAGATTCTGTAAATCTGTTTTTTAGATTAGAATCAATCTGACCTTGTGGCACAGGCAACCTCACACAGGGAAATTCACACCTTCAATACATTATCTGGGCTGACATGACACCAATTGTTAAAGTTCACTTGAGAATGTAACTTTTAAAATAAGTTTTGCAATTTACATGTGAAAGAAGTGAAACCAACATGGTCATTCTAAACAATGAGAGACTTAACAAAAAATCCAGGTCTTTTTCAATATATAATTGTAGTTGCATCACAGTGTAATCATTTGCTATAAATTCTGTGTCTTACAATCTTATTCTCCAAAACCACCTGATGAAGGAGCGAAAGCTAGTGCTTCCAAATAAACCAGTTGGACTATTAACCTGGTGTTGTGTGGTTTTTAAAAATGATTAATGAAGGATATCATCAGATTTGTTCCACAACAAAGCTTGACTACCTAGCTGGCTTCTGCCCATACATTTTATGGTTTTGAAAGGGTTTATGGTTTTCTGCAGATCAATCATCTCTAAAAACCGAAACAACACCGATTTAACAGGCTGAATTTTGATAATATCTTGCTCACCACATAGATACAATCTTCTCAATATTCTAGAGTCAAGAGTGTGCTGCTGGAAAAGCACAGCAGGTCAGGCAGCATCCGAGGAGCAGGAGAATCGATGTTTCGGGCAAAAGCCCTTCCTCAGGCATGAGGCTTGTGGAGGCTCCCACAAGCCTCATGCCTATTGAAGAGCTTATGCCCAAAATGTCAATTCTTCTGCTCCTCGAATGCTGCCTAGTCTGCTGTGTCTTTCCAGCACCACACTCTCAACTCTGATCGCTGGCATCTGCAGTCCTCATTTTCTCCTTCTCAATATTCTACCCAAATTGATTGAACACCATCAATACACATTATAAATCAAGACCAGTACATAAGATGTGGGAAATGGGTCAAAATTTCAGTTTGCAAGCATGACTTAACATTTATCTTAATTGTATCTACTTAAGGTATGAGTTGGGTTCTGATTCAATCCAGATTAGTGTAAACTCAAATTACTACACGTGTAAATGCTGGAGCATTTTCTCTTCATTGTTGCTTGCTGGTTGCATCATCATGCTAACAATGAGGGCCGAAGGACCTGTTCTGCGCTGTATTGAATGTAAATAAGCCATTTCTTATATTGCCCATATTTGCACGTAGAAAACAAATGGGTTGTAATAATATCTTTGCGCAAATGTGTAATTACCAACGATCTAGCATATTATTTCCAGGTATGCTGTGCGAATGGAAATTTTGACCTGTAACTCTTTACTCCAAATATTATCTTACCTTTCATAATTGTATGAGCTTCATGCTGTGTTTCATGTGGTAATGCTTGATTTGCTACTTCATCAGAAGCCTTAAAAAAATTAAACAAATTAAATTGACCAGAAATCATGTTAAACATTGATGAAAATTACCATGTTCTTTGTCTCATTTCATATTAATACTGTAGGTAAAAACAATGAGGTAAAAACAATGACTGCAGATGCTGGAAACCAGAGTCTAGATTAGAATGGTGCTGGAAAAGCACAGCAGTTCAGGCAGCATCCGAGGAGCAGTAAAATTGACTTTTTGGACAAAAGCCATCCTGATGAAGGGCTTTTGCCCGAAACGTCGATTTTGCTGCTCGTCGGATGCTGCCTGAACTGCTGTGCTCTTCCAGCACCATTCTAATCTAGACTCAGATCTTAATACTGTAGGTAGACAAAACAAAAGGTTGTGGCAACAGACATGCACAATAATCCAAGCTCGTGTTTCAAAAGTTGTTCTCATTTATTAAGTCTAAACAAAAACAAGTTCTCATTCTCTATCTGTAACAAATATAACAAGTTGGATAACTCAGGACATCTCACCCTTGTATCAGAAGCTGAAACATTATGTCATGTATTGGCTACATACAAAAAAGATAAAAAAAGAAATGGTTTTCAAAGACAGCTGGTTATACTCTGATAGTTAACGTGTATGATTTTAATATAAATTAACTGCAGAATTTAAATGAACAAGTGCACCTACACTACATTTACATTTTTAACATTAACCTGGTGAAAAGAATATCAAGACAACACAAGTAATATTTTTTGCAATTAATCTGGTTATGTTTTTGATTACTCAGTGTTTTAGTAGCAACACACTGACTTGCTCTAGATGTAATCTATATTTTTTTAAATAAAAGAACAATAGGAAAGTATTAATCTGTTTAACATTTCTAACTACATACTCCAAAGGGTTTTAGCTTTTAATCTTACATATACTTAACAGAGTTACTGGCAAATCTGTACATTTTCATTTCATCCTTTCAACATCAAGTGGTAAGCAGCAAAAACTGGATCACACATCAAAGACTATGCAGGGCTCCAAGTCATAGAGTGATTCTTCTATTTCACAGATTGAATTCAAGCAGGATATCAAAGTGCTACCAAAGAACCTCAGGTCTTTACAGAGAAAAGGGCTTTAACATCTGTAGAATGTGAAGTGCAAGACAAATCACCTCAGGGAAATGCTAGCGTTTATTCACAGCAGCAAATTTCCAGCCTTTTGATTCTCTTATTCACTGTACCACCCTGTCTCTCCACAGAACCAATTCTATGCAAGCAGCCTTTTGTCTCAATGACTTCAAACATTGCTGTAGTGGTTTTATGTTAAGATAGTTCGGTAAAGCTGCTCTGAATACATCTGAAACCTACGCATTTAGGTTTTTGAAGTGCATGTGTGCATGTGTGGGGGTGGGGGAAGAGATGTGTAAAATTACTTTAGGACTATTTTAATTTTACCTTTTTATCTTCCTCATTCTTCTCATCAATGTCTCGGTGTTGAGTTTCAATGTAACTGACATGGCTGCGAAAAATAAATAGAAATGTGAAAGTTTCTAAACTCAAAGAAATATCGTAAATACAATAATTATATTTTATAAGCAACAGAAGAACACCCCCAATACCACATTAATCAATAAATTGCTATTATAAATGCAGAATGTTTGCCAGAATGGCTTTGCTGACTTCTTCATCAAGAATAAAAAGGATCATTGATGTGGTCCAATTTACATCAAAAGCACACCATATGCACTGAAGCCAATGCTGATCAAACTGACTTGTTTAATGACATTCAGTCTTAAGTACACTGGGTGTTGATTTACCAGCAATACCTTACAAAAGATTGAAGTAAGTGGTTTTCTAGTATACTGAAAAGCATTTCATTAAAAGTGAGTTTAGAAACCAGACTTAAATAATTATTTCTGTGGGGGAAGTGGCGGGAAATAGTGTAGTTCAAGCCATGCATTCAAAAATAGCTTTAAACAAAATCAGCTGTGACTTGCACTTACAGGAAACTTTGTTTTTGTTTTATTATGCTCCAGTATTTATCCATAAAGAACAGTGGTAAAAGAGAGATTGATCACAAATTAAGTTTAATATTAAATGCAATGCAGTGAAACTATAAAATTAAGTTAAAAATTAAAGCTAAGGTTACATTTTCTGTGATATCTCTCTCACTTTTACATCAACCAGTATCATGTGCAGTGTCAGAGCCTGGACATTGATGGGCATTTTTATTTAACACTTTTAACACTAACAATCATTATTAAAAAGACACATCATTTTTCTGCTCAAACTGTTATTTCAATACTGGATATGATTTCACAGGCATTTCCTCACCCAAGCTGGGGAAAGGGCGGTATTCTTGTCACCCATCTTACATCCACATAGGAGCATTGCTGGCAAGGGTTGCTGAATAACAATCACATACAGGAACACTGTCTGAGTTGTATCCCTGTAACCAAGTGCACTCGGATAAATAGTACCAGCTCCACCATTGCCCTAAGCTATAGTGAGCCAATTCCACACCTCCTACATGTTGTTCGGTTAATCCCGAATTCTAGGTTTGTTCAATATATTGCATCAATTGTATCTTTTGCTTTAAACTCTGTGTCTTATGATCCTACTCCACTAACGACCTGATGATGGAGCAGCGCTCTGAAAGCTTGTACTTCCAAATAAACCTGTTGGACTATAACCTGGTGTTGTGTGGTTTTTAACTTTGTCCACTCCAGTTCAACACTGTCACCTCCACATCCTAGAATTCATAAACAGTTTTCTGAGAGCACAAATATTTTGCAAGTAACTCCCCAGTAATCTAATGAAAACTTGACTCATAGCCTGTTCTGGAAATGATGTCTATATTCATTGATCTAAGTTAATCTCTGACTCTTTATAAAAAGTCACCTTTACAGAGATGAAGACCAAAATCCATTTTACTCAACTCTTGAATCCAAGTTCAATGATATAGCATAAACCTTCATCACCCTGCTCCCCTGTAAAGAATGAAAAGTGACCTTGAGGAGGCATTTTTATTTTCTATCAAATTTTCCTCTGATTACCAATTGCATTTTACTTTCACAATAATAATATATTTACACTGTCATGCAAAGATTTTCACCGCAATCATATTCTACGCAAATGCATGTTGCTCTTAATAAAGCATCCCCTATGATATTGTCTTTTCCTATTACATTAATGATTACCAACCTACATGGTTGTAGAATCAAACTCCAACAAAACAGTCTCAAATTCTTATCACTGAATACCTCCAACAAAAAGTAAAGGATTGTGGTCTGTACAAATAACAATCTCTGAAGAATTGTTGGCTATGTAGATTTTGAAACTTGTAGAGTTAATATCAGGTTAAGAAACACATTCAATTTCTTAAGTGTAAGAAGTGACTGGCCATTAGATATCCATGACATTCTCTGCAAAAACACGGCATCAACACTGTAATGTTACTGACAACAGCCAATTTAAATCTCTTGTAGTTTGGAGCTGCTGATACCAGTGTTGTAGCCAGCATATCTTTTACATTGTCAAAGTCATCCTAACATTCTTTTGTCCTTTCAAATTTCTTGCCTTTCTTAAATAAGTTGACAAAAGAGCCACTAGCATGTTGAAATTCGGATGAAAATCTGATAAAGCCCGATCATGACAATATATCGCAGAATTTTGTGCTTTTTCTCAGACAAAGAAAAATTCAACAGAGCCCTTATTTTGTTTCACTAGGTGTTACTTGTCCCATAGTGTAGCCCAAGTCAGTCAGTTTTGTTTTCCCAAATTCACTTTTAGCCAAATGTATGTACAAATTGTGATCAATCTTTGTGATCAACAAATAACTTGGAGTCACAGAATCATAGAGATGTACAGCACAGAAACAGACCCTTCAGTCCAACTCATCCATGCCGACCAGATATCCCAACCTAATCTAGTCCTATTTGCTAGCACTTGACCCATATCCCGTTAAACACTTTCTATTCATATAACCATCCAGATGCCTTTTAAATGCTGCAATTGTACCAGCTTCCACCACTTCCTCTGTCAACTCATTCCATACACGTACCAGCCTCTGTGTGAAAAAATTGCCCCTTTAGGTCCCTTTTCTATTTTCCCCTCTCACCCTAAACCTATGCCCTCTAGTTCTGAACTCCCTCGCCGCAGGGAAAAGACTTTGTCTACTTATCCTATCCATGCCCCTCATGATTTTATAAACCTCTACAAAGTCCCTCCTCAGCCTTCGATGCTCCAGGGAAAACAGCCCTAGCCTATTCAACCTCTCCCTATAGCTCAAATCCTCCGACCCTGGCAACATCCTTGTAAATCTTTTCTGAACCCCTTCAAGTTTCAGAACATCCTTCCAATAGGAAGGAGACCAGAATTGCATGTAATATTCCAATAGTGGCCTAACCAATGTCCTGTACAGCTGCAACATGTCCTCCCAGCTCCTGTACTCAATACTCTGACCAATAAAGGGAAGCATACCAAACGCCTTCTTCACTATCCTATCTAACTGTGACTCCACTTTCGAGGAGCTATGAACCTGCACTTCAAGGTCTCTTTGTTCAGCAACACTCCCTAGGACCTTACCATTAAGCGTATAATGCCTGCTAAGATTTCCCAAAATGCAGCATCTCGCATTTATCTAAATTAAACTCCATCTGCCACTTCTCAGCCCAATGGCCCATCTGATCAAGATCCCATTGTAATCTGAGGGAACTTACTAACTTTACCTCTTATGCTCAACTTGTTCAAATATTGAACTTGTTCAAATATTATACATGTTCGTTAAATCGGCCTGAACACAACCAAATCATCAGCACTGCTGCCTCACAGCACCAGGGACCTGGTTTCAATTCCACCCTTGGATGACTGTCTGTGTTGACCAAGTTAAAAATCACACAACACCAGGTTATAGTCCAACAGGTTGAATAATATATCATTTCAGTTGCATGACACTGTAATCTTTTGCTGTAAATTCTGTGTCTTATGGTCCTGCTCCACAGCTACCTGATGAAGGAGAGCGCTCCGAAAGCTAGTGCTTCCAAAAACACCTTTTGGAGTATAACCTGGTGTTGTGTGATTTTTAACTTTGTCCACTCCAGTCCAACACCAGGTCCTCCACATCATGTGTGTGTGGTGTTTGCATGTTGCATGGGTTTCCATCGGGTACTCCAGATTCCTCCCACAGTCCATAGACGTGCAGCTTAGATAGGTTGGCCATGCTAAATTGCCCATGGAGTCCACAGATGAGCAGGCTAGGTGGATTAGCCATGGGAAATGCGGGGTTAGAGAGATAGCGTGGGAGGTGGGGTCTGACTGGGATGCTCTTTGGAAGATTGGTGTGGTCTCAATGGTCGGCTTCTACACTGTAAGGTTTCTATGAAGGATTCTATGATAAACAGCACAGTTGCATAAGCCTTCAATGACCTCAACAAGGTCATTAAAGATGTACAGTGTCATAGAGATGTACAGCATGGAAACAGACCCTTCGGTCCAACTCGTCCATGCCGACCAGATATCCCAACCTAATCTAGTCCTATTTGCTAGCACTTGACCCATATCCCTCTAAATCCTTCCTATTCATATACCCATCCAGATGCCTTTTAAATGTTGCAATTGTACCAGCTTCCACCATTCCTCTGGCAGCTCATTCCATACACGTACCACCCACTTAGGTCCCTTTTCTATTTTCCTCTTTCACTCTAAACCTATGCCCTCTAGTCTGGACTCCCCCACCCCAGGGAAAAGACTTTGTCTATTTATCCTATCCATGCTCCTCATGATTTTATAAACCTCTACAAAGTCACCCCTCAGCCTCCGACGCTCCAGGGAAAACAGCCCTAGCCTATTCAACCTCTCCCTATAGTTCAAATCTTCCAACCCTGGCAACATTCTTGTAAATCTTTTCTGAACCCTTTCAAGTTTTACAACATCCTTCCAATAGAAAGGAGACCAGAATTGCATACAATATTCTAATGTCCTGTATAACCACAACATAACTTCCCACTCCTATACTCAATACTCTGATCAATAAGGAAAGCATACCAAATGCCTTCTTCACTATCCTATCTAACTGCCACTCTACTTTCAAGGAGCTATGAACTCCAAGGTCTCTTTGATCAGCAACACTCCCTAGGACCTTACTATTAGGTGTATAGGTCATGCTCTGATTTGCTTTTCCAAAATGCAGCACCTCGCATTTATCTAAATTAAACTCCATCTGCCACTCCTCAGCCCATTGGACCATCTGATCAAGATCCCATTGTACTCTGAGGTAACCTTCTTTGCTGTCCACTACACCTCCAATTTTGGTGTCAAGTGCAAACTTATTAACTATACCTCTGTGTTCACATCCAAATCATTCATATAAACGACGAAAAGTAGTGGACCCAGCACCGTTCCTTGTGGCACACCATTGGTCACAGGCCTCCAGTCTGAAAAGCAATCCTCCACCACCACCTCCTGCCTTCTACCTTCAAGCCAGTTCTGTATCCAAATAGCTAGCTCTCCCTGAATTCCATGAGATCTCACCTTGCTAACCAGTTTCCCATGGGGAAACTTGTCGAATGCCTTACCGAAGTCCATATAGATCACGTCCACTGCTCTGCCCTCAAAAATCCTCTTTGTTACTTCTTCAAAAAACTCAATCAAGTTTGTGAGACATGTTTTCCCACACAGAAAGCCATGCTGACTATCCCTAATCAGTCCTTGACTTTTCAAGTACATGTAAATCCTGTCCCTCAGGATTCCCTCCAACAACTTGCCCTCCACCAGTGTTGAAACATTGAAACAAAGTGTTTCCACTGTTTCAGAAGCAGATAATTCTTTGGTTCTATCAGTCAAAGGAATTTGCCAATATCCTTTTATTGAGCCAATCTTTATAGACTGTTTGATACAGCTCTCTCAATTCAGGATCTGTCATTTCTATTTTAGAGGATGAACTAAACAATTAGCCTCATTCTCTTCATCCTTTTTACTTAAAGATTTGAAAATTTTACCAGATAATTATATTTCTAAGTCATCTCCCATTTTCATAGACCTCTCTACTCTGTCTCACTAAATTATCCTCTAGTCATAATAGTCAGGAAACAATCCAAGATGCTCTTGCTACAATATCTCAGTTTCTTTCAACTCTGCTGGTTTTTCCAGCACCCCGAGGAGGCCAACATCTTTTGAATCAGCCATAGAGTAAAATAGCACGAACACAGACCCTCCGGTCCATCTACTCCACACCAACCATGTTCCCAAAACAAACTAGTTCCTCTTGCCTGCATTTGGTCCATATCCCTCCAAACTTTTCCTATTCATTTACTTATGTCTTTTAAACATTGTAACTGTACCTGCATTTACAACTTCCTATGGCAGTTCATTTCACACACTAACCACTCTGTGTAAAAAAAGTTGCCCCTCATGTCTTTTTAAATTTTTTCTCCTCTCACTTTAAAAATATGCCGTCTAGTTTTGAACTCCCCTACCCTAGGGAAAAGACCCTGCCATTCACCTTATCTATGCCTCTCATGATATTATTAACCTTTATAAGGTCACCCCTCAACCTTCTACACTCCAGTAAAACACATCCAGCCCATCTTTATAACTTAAACCTTCCATTCCTATCAAAACCCTGGTGAATCTTTTCTGAATCCCCTCCAACTTAATAATACTCTTGCTATGGCAGAATGACCAAAACTGTACTCGGTACTCCAGAAGAGGCCTCACCAACATCCTGCACAACCTCAACATAACATCCTAACTCCTATATTCAAAGGTCTTCTTAACCACTCTGTCTACATGCGATGCAAATTTAAAAAAATTATGTATCTGAACCCCTGTTCTACAATACTACCCTCGGCCCTACGACCAATTGTATAAGGCCTGCCCTTGTTTGTTTTACCAAAATGCAAAACCTTGCATTTATCCAAATTAAACGCCATCTGACATTCTTCAACCCATTGACCCAATTGATCAAGATCTCTTTGTAATCTTAGATAACCTTCTTCACTGTCCACTATATCCCATGCGTTATCCGCAAACTTACTAACCATGCTCCCCAAATTCTCAACCGAATCGTTGAAAAACAACCCTCCACAACCACCCTCTGTCCTCTACCATCAAGCCAACTTTCGATCCAATTAGCAAACTCTATCTGAATTTTATGTGATCTAACTTTACTGATTAGTCCACCATGTGGAACTTTGTAAAAGGCTTTACTAGAGTCCATGTGAACAACAGCTATTACTCTGTCCTGATCAATCTTTTTGGTTACGGTCTCAAAAAACTCAACCAAGTTTGTGAGACATGATTTCCCACACACAAAGCCATGCTGGCTATCTTTAATCATTCCTTGCCTCTCCAAATATAATTCCTATCTTTCGGAATCACCTCCAACAGCTGAACTACCACTAATATCAGACTCCGGGTCATCCCAGGCTTCCCCTTGTAGCTTTTCTGAAATAAAGGCTCAACATTAGCCTCCCTCCAGTCCTCTGGCAAAACACCTGTGTTTGTAGATGATACAAGTACCTCTGCCGGGGAATTGCAATTTCTTCCTTAACTTCCCACATCCTGGGATACACTTGATCAGGTCCCCAACATTCATACACCTTTATGTTTTCTGAGGCCTCCTGTGCTTCCTCTTCTGAAATATGAACTGTTTTCAAAACATCAATATTTATTTTCCTGAGTTTTCTAGCCTCCATTTCTTTCTTCAAAGTAAAAACTGATGCAAAATATTCATTTATTAAGACTTGAGAGTTAACTGCAATTCTATTTCAGAATTGATCGATAATCATGATTTTTCTTTTGATTCACAATGTTTCTCTGTAACACCAGTGATTAAAACTGCTGATCCCATAACACTTCTGTTTCTCTTGCATATTTCACAAATGTTTGATTCAGTTTCTTTCTTAAAATTCTAACCATTAATTGATTTGGGGACAAGTTCATAAGCACCGAACATTTCTCTTTTAACAGCTTGATAATCTACAGACTGCTATTCTTACAAACCATTGTACACATTCAGAACTGTACCTGACAAGACACAAGTCCAAACATCTTTTGGCCACTTCATCTTCTCAGCTACATTTTCAAATGAAGTGAAACTTCTCTCTACTCCATCTTCTATCACTAAACGTAGATCTCTCGTTAAATCATATCCCTCAATGGAATCAGAGTCATCCTTTTAGTTATCACCTTTCCTTCCTTCCTCTACTCTAAGCTTCTTTCTTGCCAAGTGATGTTCCTTGAGTTCTCTCTCTCTTTGAAAACTGAGCTTTTTAAAATTCTATTTCTCAGCTTTTCTCTCTCCTCAATGTCCAATTCAAGCTTATTTTCAGGCCTCTTTTCTATTTTTCTCTTTCTTAACCATTGCTCTTTTGTTTTCACTGTTTCCTCTTCCCACTTTTCTTTGCTTTTCTTATTCTTCAAATTCAAGTTTTATTCATTTCTCTTTCTGTTTTTCCTCCTACTCAAGTTTTATTGAATTCCAACTGAATTGTATCTAATAATCAATTTAAGAATCTGAACTTTGAGTTATTTGTTTTTATTTCTACTTCCACATAACCTGCTAACCTTAGTCAAAGATTTCAAATAATCCACTTCCATAATTTCTATTCTCAGAAAACGGTTTGAAACATTCCATGCAATTTTGCAGGTCCAATATGTGTATGTCCAGTAACTTCATGTCGCTGTTTCTCTAAAAGATTCACAAGCCTCTGTTTAATTCAATGGGGTCCAATTCAGTCAATAGCACCCACCTAATGATTTCATCTGAAATTAATACTGGACAAGTCTGATCACAGCTTGATAGATATAAGTCTTATCTTTGCAATCTGGTTACCATACTGGGCAGGCATTGGCTGTGTTCACACAAGGATGCCCATGTATTTTAACAAAATAACATAAGTTTATTATAATTTTAATTATTATTAAGTTAAAAAAAATGCAGAAAGCTACAAATGACAATCTAGGAAGCTATTAAAGATCTTAAAGTTAACTGCAAAAAGGATTCAAGCATTTTCCCAGCAACATTCTTTGCAGGCAAACAACCCCATGGAAGTATCTCCGCCTTAAGATTTTTCACTTACCTGACTTTCTGGTCATTCACCAAATGTGATTCTTGCTGTCCCTGCCAGAGACACATAGTACAGACTAATTTACTTATCTTTTATCAGTATCTTAAAATAATATACTGATAAAGGATCAGTAAATTAGTCTGTACAATAAATGTAGATCTCTGGTTAAATCAAATCCCTCAATGGAATCAGAATAATCTTCTTAGTTATCACCTTTTCTTTAAGTTAAGATACTGATTTTATCTTAACTTAAGATATGATACACAATCACAAAATTATTCTGAGGAAGTTCTGAGGAAGGGACACTCACCCTGAAACGTTAACTCTGATTTCTCCCCACAGATGCTGTCAGAGCTGTTTTTATTATCACAGAATAATTATTGTGCAGAAAGAGGTCAAACATTCCATTGTATCTGCGCTAGTTTTATTATCTAGTGCAAACATCCTATTGTTTCTCCATAGCCCTACACACTGTTACTATCCAAAAAAAATGCCTCAACGGAACCACCCCCATCCCCCACAACTCACTACGTGAAAAAGCTTTTTTGCATATCATCTTTGCATTGTTTGCACATCAGTTTAAGTCCATGCCCTCTTGTTTTTGGTTCTTTTACAAGCAGAAACCACTTCAACCCATCTACTCCATCTTCAAGTGAGGTAAGTAAGGCAAAAATATTTGTTGCAAACTTCAAACACCCTTAATGAGATCAATTAAATATTCCACATTCATTTCAAAATGGATTCCTGTGAGAAGTGAGTAATGATTTATTAGAGGATAATTGGGCATTGATAATAGATATTAGTAAGTACGTGTTTTCAAAGCAGAAAATTTATTAGGGAAGAGGTATGAAAACATCTAATTGTGAGATCTGAGATAGAATAAATAAATGATGGTATTAGAGAATTAGTTTAGCTAAAGGAGAACAAAGCCTTGGGATTTTAGCGGAAAGAAATAATGGAAGGCTTAGTAATTATATTTCAAGATTCTTTTGGGAATTGAGGCATACAAAGTATTGGCAAATGACTAACGCAATTTCCATTTTCAAAAAAAGGGGAAAAAAACTAAATTGTAGATATTAGATAAACATCTATTTGGCAATTTTTAATTACTGCTGAAATGTCTAAATACCGAGATGCTGGGAAGTAATTAGAAATAGACACCACAGAATTCAGAAATGAACAGCATGCATGGCAAACCTGATAGTGCATTTAGAGGCGGTAACAGATATGGTGGATGTGCATAACACTGTTTAATGTTATGTACATGAATCCCTTTGAGGCGGTACTATATAGCAGAGACTACTGAAGAAGAGTAAAAGGTTTGAATTCTGTGGAACTGCTGAGAATGGGAATAAAAACTGGGAGCAAAGGAGGCTACAAAGAACAGTTGTTTTTTAAAGTGTGTGGAAGTATTTAGGAATGGTCCACAAGTACCTGTTCAGAAACTGCTTTGTTCATTTTGTGATATACAGCTAAATGGAGCTGGGTCTAAATTTGCAGAATATATTAAAATAGGAGTTGCACAAAATAATTGAAAGCCAATTTCTAGATCTAGTTGTTCTCTAGTTTAAGAGACCATATCTTTTTATTTTTGGATTCTGAACAGCAAATGAGAAAAATCGGCATTTTTAAAATGGATTTTTCAAAAGGTGAGAATGCAAAAGGAGACTGATCATTACTATGTAGATGTCATTGAGGCTTCATCAAAAAAACCAACCCATCCAGTTTTGTAATTTGGACTAGTGATGTACTGTATATATTTGAGTAAAAGTTGATCTCATGTAAAAGCTGACACGTTACTTTTAGCCAGAAAATCTGGAATGTACCATATATCTCATGTGAACGTCGACCCTAGTTCTTCACAGATAACAGGTCAACATTTGTGACTTAAGGTATTATCCTGTACATAAATGTTATGATGAGGAAATAACTTTTCTTCATGCTATCATGTGTTAAGATGTACAATTCACACCAACGCTAGGCTATGGATTTCTTAAGTACTATAATTAATATAATTAGTATGATACAGAGTTTATCACACCATCATTTCTTACATAAGATAGGCCTTTATACATTTACTTCACTATAATTACCATGCAGCTGTTGAAGATTTCTCATGGCTACAATGATCGATAGGATTGTATGAGAGTCAAATGTCTGATGACATTTTAAATGGACACAGTGCAATTGACAAAGTTCCTGCCTGATATAAGAAATAAAATGTATTTTCCAATCAGAAGAATGATTTGATAGAGTCTTTTTTAGTTTGAGGGGTTGGGATAGAATTGACAGAAACATACTGTACCTATTCTGAGGAATCTAGAAGAAGGGATCATAGGTATAACATTTAGGAGAGATAAGGGAGATGATAAAAAGAAATTAGGCTACACAGATGATTGTTAGACTGTGGAATGCATTACCTTGTTCATGTGTGAAATTCATATGTCAATAATTTACAATAGTAATTAATTTAGGTAAAAGAAAGAGAAATAGATTGATATAGTGTCAAGGCAGTCAGATGAGTTTTGGACAACTACTATCGTGAAGATAAACACCTATCTAGATTTGATGGGCCAAGCATCTTATTTTCAAGTTTTATTTCAAGTCAATGCAATTTTGGAATTTTGGGAGACTCAATACTCAATATGCTGAACTAATGCAGACTATTACAAAGATTTGAATTTATATTGTGTCTTTTATAACATCAAGATGTCCTAAAACATTTTACTACCCAGTTACATACTTTTGAAATATAGTCACAGTGATAATTTGGAAAACATGATTATCTTTGTTCTTTGCAATTCCTTACAAGTCATTGGTATCTCGCTAGTCCACTAGTTTCAGACTTCACCAAAAACTCTGCATCTTTATCACTGATTCCATTCTCCTCTTGCAATGCATATTGAATTAGAACAAGCATTCTGTTTGTTCCAGAGTTGAACTTCATACCTCACATACTGTTTTTCAATAAGACTGCCCACCGTTGGAAGCCTTATCCATATTTTGTCATCTTCAGAATTTGTCCAGGTTACAAATGCTACAGGAAGGATAGAAGGGGGGCAAGAGAGGAGTGGGGTAGCATTTTTGATAAGGGATAGCATTACAGCTGTGCTGAGGGAGGATATTCCCTGAAATGCATCCAGGGAAGTTTTTTGGGTGGAACTGAGAAATAAGAAAGGGAGCACACTTAACTAACAAATGGCAGAGAAATCTACTGCTATGTGACTTAAATTATGTCTTTAAGACTCAAAATGCACACACTGTCATTCACAATCAGACAGGCAAAAGACAGACCATTCAACACAAATATCATTTATAGAAAAATATAGACAGAGGAAAAACAAAATTCTGAAGATCAAAAGTCCAAGTATCAAGCATGACTTAAATTGTCTCTCACAGTTCCTTCTGATATCAGCAAGGGAGCAATGATTGTTCCTCACATTGATAGTTCATCTGGTGGATCTAGGTCAATGCTGTATTGGAATTCTTCTTTAAAAATTTATTGGCTTTCCTGTGTTTTCACTCACATCAAAAAAAGTGAGAGTGAGAGATGTGTTCAGTTTGCCAGCTCTGGAAGGTCTAAGACTACTCTGCATTTACAGATTTGGAAGACATTGCAGCTCAGCTAATCCAAGGGCTGTGATCAAGCAGTTTACCTTTAACTCAAAGACTCCTGGTGCTACTTTGCCTCAAAGAAATGATCTCACTGCTTTGAAAAGTAAGATTATCTTGAATAGCTAAAAATGTGCACTACTTAATTTTGCCAAGTTACAAAACTCCCCCAGTATTTTTGCCATGTAGGAATTTCTAATTTCCAACATATTTATAGTCCGAAAAGAAAAACTATTTGGCCTCTTACAAAAGAGTGATGGCTATGATTCTTTTGGGAGACAAAGTGTTTAAAATTCCAGTGCACTGTTCCTTCTGTCATGCTATGACATATGACTATTGCTGATATGGTACACATTGGCACCATTCCTAATAAGATCTTGGTCAATACTGTTTGGCCTTGTTCCAACCTTTGTCAAGGTTTTTGTGTGAAACAGGCAGTCAATCACTTATTGCTGATGAAATTCCACTTCTTTCTGGAAAGTGCTTTTTGAATCCATGAGACTCACATATAGAGTCAACCATTTTGAAAGAATAGGGAGTTGATTTTTGGTTTTCTCCTCATTAATAGTTCAAATTAATAGTTCAGACCCTTCTTCAGAAATTTTGAAGAGGGGTCACTGGACTTGAAATGTTAACACTGCTTTTTTTCCACAGATATTGCCAGACCTGCTGAGTTTCTCCAGCAATTTCCATTTTTGTCTGTTTCAGAACTCTAGCACCTGCAGTTCCTTGTTCTATTTTAAGACAGTAGTCGTTACCTTCTTTCATGGTTATGTACGGTGCATGTTTGAGGAAACCCAAATTGCTCTGGCTGCAAATTTCTCTGTCTATTCCTATTTAAATAATATTCAGCTCGGTTTCCTGGCCAAATGCGTTACTTCACACCTCCCGCATTATATTCCATCTGCCAAGTTATCCCCCATTCATTTAACTTCTCTATATCCCAATGCAGAGATTTGGTGTCATTTCATGGCACTTGCCAATTTTGTGTTATCTTCAAGCTTGGTTATAATATATTCACTTCCCTCATCCAAGTCATTAATATATATTATCAATAATTGTGGCCCTAGCACTGATCTCTGTGGCACTCTATTAGTACAGGATGCCAGCCTGAAAATGTCTACTTTATCCCAATTCTGTGTCTTATACAATTAGCCAATTCTTTAACCATGTAAATATACTACCAAAACAACACGGACTCTTATCTCAGTAAGAAACCCAATGTGTGGCATGTTATTAAACAACTTCTACCTTATCAGATTTCTCAGGTATAATTTCTCCTTCATTAATCCATGCTGACTCTGCATGATTATATTATGCATTTCTAAATATTCTGCTAACACAATAAACTCTAATATTTTCCCAATATCAGATGCTAAGCTAATTGGTCTATAGCGAGTACAGGGAATGAAGATAATTGCTGAGTGGGATTGATTAAAATTTGTAGGCTTTAAAGTAAAAGTTAGATCTTCAGTTTGTGTTTATTTTTCTTCATCTCTTAGAAAAAACCTGATTAAGTATAAGTAGCATTTCCTCTTTTATTCCTTCTGTGCAGATCTCCGAGGCGTGTGCATGGCAGTGACCTTAGAAGTTAATGTTATGATTCGCATCACTATGGTAATTGCCATGTGCAGAACAAGAGTGAATGTTGCGTTTAAGATTAATGCTGGTGGTTTATTGAATAAAAAAAATTACAGCCAAGGGTAAAGAGCAGGGAATCTCAGCAATTATTATTAAATTAAAGCAAATTTGATTCTGGTGGGAGGACAGGTGATGTGTTGCTGCTGCAGCATGTGGAAGCTGCTGGACACCAAGTTGGTTCAGATCAAATGGATCCGTTAGCAGCTCAAGGAACTTCAGTTCCATGTGGAGCTCGAGCCCAAGCTGCAGACATTATATTACAGCAAGGAAGTGAAAGTTACCTTTGTTCTGGAGGTGGTTACATCCCTCAGACTGCATAATTCAAATTTGGTCTGTGGTCAAGGATAACTAGGTGTGACTGCAGGTGAGGCAGATATGTGAACCCAAGGGGCTGCATTTGAAAATCCTCGGCTCAATTGACCAACAGTTATGAAGTTCTTCAAAGGAAGTGGCGATTGCAGGAGTATGAGCAAATTAATTATGGTCTAGGGTACCAGTCAAGTACAGGGTAGGGAAATATAAAACGTGGTGGTAAAATAGGACAATATAATTAGGGAGATAAACACTGGTCTCTGAGGCTCTATTGCCTGCTCAGTGCCAGGATTCAGGATCTTTCATCTGGGCTGGTGAAGAGTTTGGAGTGGGAGGGAAGTGATCCAATTGTAGTCAACCACATTGGTTCTAATGACATAGATATGACTAGAAAGGAGATTCTTCTGAAAGAATTTGAACAGCTAGGAGCTAAATTGAAAAGCAGAACTTCCAAGGTAATAATCTACGGATTATCACCTGAGACATGGGTAAACTAGCATAGGGTATAAGAAGTCAAGGAGTTAAATGCTTAAGATTGGTGTGCATGGAATGGGTTTCAATTCACTGAGGAAGAAGGAATAGGTGCTAGTGGGATGGGCTTCACTTGAGATGTGTTGAGATCAGTGTCTTGGTGAATCCAACATCTAGGGCTACAGAAAGGGCTTTGAACTAATTAGAGGGGGGAGGATTTGGGAGAGGGGAAATGTAGGCTTACAAAGTAAAAGGAGTTATGAACATGGAGATGAGAAATCAAGATACAGGAAGGATTGTTAAACCTCCTAGTTTTATACACACTGTTAAAAGTTTAAATTCTTCAATTCTTAAACTTTCAAATAGAATTTTACTTTTTGCATAAATAGCTTTCGTTAATCACCACCGATGTCGCTGAATGTGCCTGAGATTTACCATCTTCAGAAGTGCAGCGTAGCATCTCTTACCATTTTTCATACATTATGATAAATTGAATACTATCGTGGAATACATATGAAATCTCACTTCTGTATTAGGCATGAGTAAAACATATTGCAAAAAAGCCTAGCTGGCAATATCAGTTGAAAACAGAGTTATTTCTGGCTATAAAACAGCTTGAGTGTTTGGAGCTTCGTATTTTATGGTGACAAACTTCGTGTGAAACACACTTTCCTGAAAGCAGTGCATTAAACATAGCAGCAATATTTTTTGTGTCATCTTTAACATACTTAATGATATCACAAGTAACTGACCTTATTTGTTTACAATTGTTGCTGGATTTACACTCTGTGCTCTGAATCTCTTGTCCTGTTGTCGAAATATTACTTTCTTTCATGGTTTTATATTGTTTGCGAGCTAGATATCCCCTGACACCTGTAAAGAATCATGTACAAACATAATCAAGCTCATTTATTAGAATCATATGGTTAGGATGATAACATGATCATTGCCATATACAACACACAATTCTAAATCACCCTCATAAGACAGGATTGCCAATAAACATTTCAAATACAATTTATTTTTTGGTTACTTACAATACATGGGCAAATTTAAGGCATTACCAATTTTAACCTTGGACAGAAATTGCTAATGCGAGTTCCATTAACAATGGCCATTTGGACACTTCAAACTAGAAAAAGACATATCTGCCAGACAGGTCAGGATGTATAAGTGATAATCCTGACAGTTCTGTCCGCACATGTGCTCAAACACCTGTGGAAACACAATGCTTTGGCAGACACTGTTGGTGGAATCTTCTCTGTGCAATGATTGTTGAACCAGCAGACCCTCTTTGAACACAAAAGCATAAGAACAAGAAGCAGGAGTAGGCCATCGGGCCCTTCGAGCTTGCTCCACCATTCAATAAGATCATAGCGTTTACGTGGCCTCAGCTCCACTTACCTGCCCTCTCACCATAATCCTTAATTCATTTACTATTCGGAAATTATCTATCATAACTTTAGAAACATTTACTGAGGAAGCCTCAATTACTTCACTGGGCAGGGAATTCCATAGATTCCTCTGGGTGGAGAAGTTCCTTCTCAATTCAGTCCTAAATATGCTTCCCCTAATTTTGAGGCCATGTCCTCTTATCCTAGTTTCACCCATCAGTGGAAACATCCTCTCTACTTCTATCCTATCTATTCCCATCATAATTTTATATGTTTCTATAAGATTTCCCCCTCATTCTTCTGAATTCTAATGAATATAATCCCAGTCTATTCAGTCTCTCCTCAAAAGCCAACCCCCTCAACTCCGGAATCAACCTAGTGAACCCCTCCTGCATCCGCTCTAGTGCCAGTACATCCTTTCCCAGGTTAGGAGATTAAAACTGCATGTAGGACTCAAGGTGTTGCCTCACCAGTGCTCTATAGAGCTGCAACATAGGCTCCCTGCTTTTAAATTCAATCCCTTTCTCAATATAGGACAAAATTCCATTTGCCTTCTTAATTTCCTGTTGCTCCTGCAGACCATGCACAAGGACACCCAGGTCCCTCTGCACAGCAGCATGTTGCAATTTTTTTACCATTCAAGTAATAGCTCTTTTTATTGTTACTCCTGTCAAAATGTATGACTTTACATTTATTAACATTGTACTCCAGCTGCTAGACCTTTGCCCACTCACTTACACTATCTATGTCTCTTTGCAAAGTTTCACAGTCCTCTGCACACTTTGCTCTACCACTCATCTTAGTGTCATCCGCAAACTTTGACACACTGCATGTGGTCCCCAACTTCAAATCATCTATGTAAATTGTGAATAATTGCAGTCCCAACACTGATCCCTGAGGCACACCACTAGTTACTGATTGCCAATCAGAAAAGCATTCATTTATCCCCAATATTTGCTTCCTGTTAGTTGACCAATCCTCTAGCCATGCTAATACATTGCCTGTAACGCCTTGCATCTTTATCTTATGCTGCAGCCTTTTTTTGTGGCACTTTGTCGAATGCCTTTTGGAAATCTAGGTACACCATATTTACTGGGTCCTTGTTGTCCACCATGCTCCTAATGTCTTCATAGAATTCCAGAAGATTAGTTAAGCATACCTTGCCCTTCACCAACCCATGCTGCTTCTGCCTAATGGGACAATTTCTATCTTGATGCCTTGTTATTTCTTCCTTGATAATAGACTCAAGCATTTTCCCCACTACAGAAGTTACGCTAACCGGTCTATAATTCCCGAACTTTCGTCTACCTCCTTTTTTAAACAGTGGTATCACATTTGCTGTTTTCCAATCTGCTGGAACTGTGCCAGAGTCCAGTGTATTTTGGAAAATTACCACAAGTGTATCACAAGCAAACTTGAACAACTGTCTGACTCTTAATCAGGAACATTCTTCAGAAGTTTACAAATCACAACATACAGTATTACATTTTCATGCTTTGCCATGGGAAAAGGTATGCCAAGGTAATCAGGATTCCCTGCTTGGCCAAGAAAAATAAAACTATCATCTATTTTAGTGGTATATGGCAAGACTCCCAGGGAATGACAGGTTATAACCTATCTTTTTAGTCTGGATCAGCAGATAGGACAATGCTTCGATTTCTCATATGATACAAGGACAACCACAATCATAGGACTTGCAGGGACAGTAACAGTCACGATCACTAACATAAGAACAGTGTTATAGAATGACCTGGTAATTATACTGAGGATTAACATGCTGATGTACTGAAAATTAATTTCATTATGATGTTGCTGCATATATGAGCCAGAACAATTCTTTCCACATTGGCATCTTCGAATCAAGATGTTTACAATATTAAACTGAAAGATGCAGTAAAATGCTTCACTCTTTAACCAGCCACAAACCCTGAAATGAAAATGAACACCACCACAGTAGTACAATAATGTTTACCTTAGATTTGGAAAAATTGTATCATGACGTTATATGGAAGTAGACACAAAACAAAAAATAAGATTGGTTAAAACTGAGAGAACTGCCAGATCCAGTTGCTCCTTTTTTGACTTCACTGTTGAAATGGAATATTAATGGCCAAGATTTTGCACTTCAATTTTCTTATTTTTAAATTTGCTGTGACATGTTACTGAAAGTTAAAGAAACAGAATTTTGATTTTCATACAGAATTTCTAAACATTCTTGCCTTTGTTTTGTTGACCACCTTTTAATCAAATGTGACCTGGAAATTCCACTGTTCTTGATGTAATTTTAATGTATGATAACTTTTTGGCAGCTATTAATGCTATTTCCTGCCCCAAAATCTATCTCCCTAAATTATCTTGTGATTTCTGGCCCTTCCCACAATCTGCCCATGAAGTCCCGAGTGAGCTCATTTACATCTATCATAAGTCTTCTGCTTTTACACATGCAATGCACTAGGGGCAAGTTAGAATGTGAATTAAAGAGCAGCTGTTGCCAGAATCAGAGAAAATTGGAAGTGAGGAATTGTGAGCCTGAAAAGAATAGAAAGTCTTAATAGCAATTTCTGCAACTGGGAATTAGTTTTGTGGTAGCTTTTGTTTATCATTCTGCACAGGCCTGGGCTTGTTTCAGACTGCTTATTTAATTGCAACATCAGAGAGCTTGTGTGCCATGGTCATCATACACTGCACCAACCATAGTGGAAGCTTCTTAGGATCAGGTATGTCATCCCTTTTGGATTTTATTGTTGTCTATCATAGAGTAGGAGTAGAGCAGCATGGAAAAAATGAGCATCAGGCAATGTTTAAGGAACAAGGGCCTCATTTGATATTATTCCTCACTGACTATGCAGATAACGTAAGTCAAGAAACCTTACTGATGAGTTGCAGAGAGGCAGAATAACTTTCATTAAAATGGTCATGAGGGTGATATGTCATGAATAGTATGAAAGTTAAAAGAGAAAGTATTTTTTCTGAACCGCTCTCTTTATGTGACTATGAAGATGATGACTACAATCAATATAGTTTAATACACATAGTGTACATTCAGACTGTCATAGGGAAATTCATATAATATTAACTAGGGAGCAATATGGATATGCTTTTGTCATGTGATTTACATACTTCAAATGAGATCTGGGAAATATACACCATTTTCTCCATGGCAAGGTGGGAGAAAGGAAGTGCCACCCAGTGTTGTGGTTATAGTTCTCTTAAGATCCAGGTATAATCAGGTTGCATCCAGATTGCTTTGCAAGCTCGAAGAGAATTGATCCTCAAATTTCTCAACAGAAACAACTCATGGGATGCTCAGATTTTATATAACAATACACAAAGGATAATGCATGTCAATAAGTGGTAGGATTAAAGATGCTCCAACATATTGGCACTTCAAAATTCAGTTCTCCTTGGTTTCTTCATGTCATTGGGTATTTTATGAGTCACAAGATCTCACACCTAATTTCACAGATTATGATCCCATTCAAATTGCCTGACTACCAGAAGAAGAGTGCCACACTGCAACACAAGTCTCTACAATAATTTGACCTCTAATCTCCCACACCATCTAATCTTTTCCTGGCCTTCCCTTCTGTTACTCTTGTTTCTCAATAGTGTAAAAACCCATCGCTTGTCCAACTCTCACCAGTTCTGAGGATGAGTTATATTGGATTCAAAACATTAAATTTGTTTCTCCTTCCACTGATAGTATGAGATCTGCTGAGTTTCCTCCAGAACTTGTGTTTTTGTTTCAGATTTCAAGCATCTCCTAATTTTTATTTTGTCTTACCAGAGATAAGAGAGGGGAAGGTGGTGGCAGCTGGAAGATTGGCAAGGGCTGCTTTCCTGAATGAATCAGAACAACTTGAAACCTTACCAATCTAATGGTGTCTGGAATTGGCTTCCAGGATAGCCAGTCTAATAGTCCCTAATCCTGAAAGCCCTAGGAAACAGAAGCATGCATGATGGTTGTCATGGACTAGAAGCTCTCTAACTCCATTACAGATTCAGTTTTAAGTTTTGTGAAGGTGGATATACTGCTTCCAATATGCTCTTTAGGAGGACTCTGCTTCAAATTGCAATTACATCACAACAAAACCTAAGAAAATAGGAACAGGAATAGGCTATTCAGCCCTTAGAGCCTACTCTGCCATTCAGTGAGAGAATGGCTGATCCATATAACACAATTTTCCTGCATATCCCTTGAAGTTACATTCACATTCTTGAACATTCTCATGACTGACCCTCCACAGCCACTCTCGGGCAGCGAACTCCAAAGATTGACCATCCTCTGAATGAAGAGATTCCTCTTCATCTCAATCCTAAAACTGTTGCCCCTTGTTCAGAGATTGAGTTCCCTGGTTCGAGAGACCTCAGTCATGGGAAACATCCTTCCTACATTTACCCTGTTAAGCCCTGTAAGAATTTTTAAATTTTAAAAATGTATTCAGGGGTTGACCAGGTCAGGTAAAGACAGCAAAATTCCTTCTCTAAATTACATGAGTCAATCAGATGTAATTTTGCAATAATAGACAAGGGTTCCATAGGCATCATCTGAATTTTTATTCCAGACTTTTTGAATTCCAAATCCACCATTTACCATGGTGGGATTCAAATACAGGTACCCAGAGCATTACCTGAGCTTCTGGATTATTAGTCTGGTGACAATATCAGTACAAAATCGCCTTCTGGCCAAATGTATTAATGAGGTCATCACTTATTTTTCAAAATTCCTGAGAATGTAGGTCCAGTTGATTTAATCTTTCCTCATATGACAATCTCTCCATCTCAGCATTTAGTTTGGTGATCTTTTATTGAATTCCCTCTTTGGCAAGTATATCGTTATGTAGGTAAGGAAGCCAAAACTGCACATACTACTCCAGATGTGGTCTTATTAAAATTGAGACAAAACTGCACATACTACTCCAGATGTGGTCTTAGTGAGATACCTTTTCATCTGTATTGAAATCCTCTTGCAATAGAAAGTAACATGCAATTTTACCTCCTTCATTGATCGCTGTACTTGCATGTAAGCCTTCAGTGACTCACGAATGAGGACAACCAAGATGCTTTTAAATTTAACACTTCCCGGCCTATCATCACTTATGAGATACTCTGTCTTTCAGTTTTCCCAAAAGTGGATACCTCACATTGTTCCATATTGTATTCCCTCTACCAAATCTTTTTCCCACTCACTGAACCCCTCCAATTCCCATTGAAACATTTTTGCACCCTCCTCACAACTCCCATTCCTATCTAGTTTTGTGTTATCTACAAATGTGCAAATATTACACTCAGATTAATTTAGATTGACTGGTTGGAGGCCAAGCAATGATCCTTGCAGTACCTCACAAGTTATAGTCTGCCAACCTGAAAATGATCCATTTATTCCTATTCCATTTTATGTCAATTAACCAGTTGTCATTCAATGCCAATGTATTTCCCCAATCCCAAGTGCTTGAATTTTGTTTACATACCTCCTGTAGAGAACATTATCAAAAGTCTTCTGAAAATTTAAATACATCACATCCACCAATTTCAGCATATCTATATTGTTAGTTACATCATCAAAGAACTTCAATAGGTTTGTCAAACATGATTTTTCTTTCATAAGGAAGAAGAACAGACAAAGGAAGCACATGGTGAGGTCAGTGCAGGAGAGAGAGAGAGAGAGAAAGAAACTGACACTGCCTTTGCTGTTTGAATTCATCTATCGCTTGACATCGGAGTGCGTCTGGGAAAATTAAGGTTCCCCATGGGAGACTGATTAGCAAGGTTAGATCTCATGGAATATAGGGAGAACTAGCCATTTGGATACAGAACTAGCTCAAAGGTAGAAGACAGAGGGTGGTAATGGAGGGTTGTTTTTCAGACTGGAGGCCTGTGACCAATGGAGTGCCACAAGGATTGGTGCTGGGTCCACTACTTGTTGTCATTTACAGATATGATTTGGATGCAAGCATAAGAGGTACAGTTAGTAAGTTTGCAGATGACACCAAAATTGGAGGTTCAGTGGACAGAGTACAACAAGATCTTGACCAGATGAGCCAATGGGCTGAGAAGTGGCAGATGGAGTTTATTCAGATAAATGCAAGGTGCTGCATTTTGGGAAAGCAAATCTTAACAGGACTTATATACTTAATGATAAGGTCCTCGGGAGTGTTGCTGAACAAAGAGACCTTGGAGTGCAGATTCACAGCTCCTTGGAAGTGGAGTCGCTGGTAGATAGGATAGTGAAGAAGGCGTTTGGTATGCTTTCCTTTATTGGTCAGAGTACTGAGTACAGGAGTTGGGAGGTCATGTTGCGGCTGTACAGGACATTGGTTAGGCTGGAGCGTTGAAGGCTGAGGGGTGACCTTATAGAGGTTTACAAAATCATGAAGGGCATGGATAGGATAAATAGACAAAGTCTTTTCCCTGGGGTGGGGGAGTCCAGACCTAGATGGCATAGGTTTAGGGTGAGAGGGGAAAGAAATAAAAGAGATCTAAGGGGCAACTTTTTCACACAGAGGGTGGTACGTGTATGGAATGAGCTGCCAGAGGAAGTGGTGGAGACTGGTACAACTGCAACATTTAAAAGGCATTTGGATGGGTCTATGAGTAGGAAGGGATTGGAGGGATATGGGCCAGGTGCTGGCAGGTGGGACGAGATTGGGTTGGGATATCTGGTTGGCATGGACGGGTTGGACCAAAGGATCTCTTTCCATGCTGTACATCTCTATGACTCTAAGACTCTAAATCTAGGTTTGCCATTTTAGGTCCATTCCTTTCTAACAGTCCTGTTAACACAATCTTTATTCGAGATTCTCGCATCTTTCCTGTGACTAGTATTAGGCGAATAGATATGTAATTTTCCAGTACTGCCTTCTTTTTGAAATGGTCAAGTTGCATTTCCTGTCTTCAAATCTGAGGGACCATTCTCATTTCTACAGAACTTTGAAAGATGACCACCAACATATCAAATATTGCATTTACATCTTCCAAGATTCTGGCCTGTCGATCTTAAGGTCCAGGGGATTCATTCACGTTAAGTCTGATTAATTTCCCTAGTATTTTTAATAATCTTAATACCTTGCAATTCCTTGTTTACACTAATCTCTAGATTCCCCAATGGTTTTAGGCTTTTAGTAGTTTCCTTTGTGAAGACAGATACAATGCATTTGTTTAGTTACTCTGTTATGTTCTTAACACTCATAATAAATTGTCCTGACTCTGTTGGTAATGGATCGACATTCAATTCTGCTAATCTTTTCCTTTTCAAACACCTATAAAAGCTTTTCTAGTCAGCTTTTTTCAAAAACGTATACTGCAAACTTACTCTCATATACCATTTAGCCTTTCTGATTCATTTTCTTGGCCCTCCTTTGCAGAATCCTAAAATCCTCTGGATCTTTGAACTTTCCATTTATTTTGGAAATTTTATTGGCTTTTTTCCTTTGTCCTAATAATCCTTGAGTTATTTAGTTAGTAACGGTTGGAATGCTTTCTTTGTAGGTTTTAAATACATTATAGGAATGTGTTTTTGTTGTAATTTATGCATTATTTCTTTATATGTTAGCCATTGCCTGTCTACTGTCATATGTTTTAATTTAGTTTTCCAATTCATCATAGCTGAAAATGTGTTGCTGGAAAAGCGCAGCAGGTCAGGCAGCATCCAAGGAACAGGAGAATCAACGTTTCAGGCATAAGCCCTTCTTCAGGAATGAGGAAAGTGTGTCCAGCAGGCTAAGATAAAAGGTAGGGAGGAGGGACTTGGGGGAGGGGCTTTGGAAATGCGA
>NC_057716.1:50839014-50887868 GCF_004010195.1 Chiloscyllium plagiosum | reverse complement strand
GTTTCGGGCATAAGCCCTTCTTCAGGAATGAGGCAAGTGTGTCCAGCAGGCTAAGTACCTTTTATCTTAGCCTGCTGGACACACTTTCCTCATTCCTGAAGAAGGGCTTATGCCCGAAACGTCGATTCTCCTGTTCCTTGGATGCTGCCTGACCTGCTGCGCTTTTCCAGCAACACATTTTCAGCTCTGATCTCCAGCATCTGCAGCCCTCACTTTCTCTCTTCCAATTCATCATAGCCAGTTTGTCCCTCATAGTTTTGTAGCAGCCTTGGTTTAGATATTAGTTTCTAGATTCTTATTGAACTTAATGTAAATTGCCATCATACTTTGGTCATTCTTTCCTAAAGGCACCTTTGTAAAATTATTAATTAACCCTTGATATCTGGTGGCCTGTCTCTTTCAAACATGATGCTCCAACCTCGTCTGCAGCAACTGGTGTAAGTTATATGAGGACTATTTCAGATTATGCTAAAGGAGAGTGTAAGAGATGTGGTGGAATTATCCTGGTTAAATGGAGGCAAGAGTTTTTCAGGATTATTTATGTATGTAATTGTTGTTAGAACATAAAGAGAAAGATATCTTCCTGTAAGGTCGTAATTTAGAGCAGCATCTCATTTCCCCCAGCTGCTGCCAACCCAATGATCATTGTAACAGACATCCAACCCTTTCTGTTTCTTCTGTTATATATTAGTGAGTAGTGTTTACAGATTATTCTAAGTGAAACTATGGTACCTTATTTTGCTGTGTTGCTCTTTTCTGTTTGCCAAGCTTTTCTGTATTAGATTTCCTTGTAAAACAGAGATATGAATCAAGCTAGCTCAGAATTTCCCTGAGAAGCACATACGTCTCTAACTTGTCCCTCCCTTCGACTGCTAGTCTGGTCTTCAACAAAAACTAGCAATAAAAGGTAGCAGTCTAATTTTCATCTATTCCAACATATTATTTTCATTTTATGAGTTTTTTTTCACAAATCGCTACTGCTATAGATATGCAAATTGGTTAATTCACAAAAGTCTGATGTCAATATATCTCCAGGCTATTGGTTGATGAAATTCATTTTCTATTTGGGTAAAAATGGTACATCTCAGCATATGGAATTCTGAGGCTAATGATTGCATTTAAAATATTTATGTGTTAACTCAATTTGAACTTGTTTACTCCTCAAAGTAAAATAGATAGACTTCAAATAAAATTTGTCGAAGTAGAGGTTTATTACTATTTCAAAACAGCAAAAATTTTTTAAAATGCAGTATCTGTGCAGAATCCAAATTTTTCAATTTTTAAAATTCCTCTCATATTGTAGGACAGACGAAAGTAAGGATGACCTTATTGAACATTTGGGGCTTTTGAACCATTAAAGATAAATAGACTTATATTCTGTTTCTTTCTATTACAGGGTACTTTGTTATCTCTTTTTTCAGTAAATTACTGTGGCAGTAATTTTGTTGTGGTCATTGAGCTGACTTGCAACAGAATTATCAATGAACAATCACATACATATCTCAGCTTTTAGTGATAAAATAGCAATTAGACAACTGAATAAAAGTGTTATCTGACTAGAGCAGTTCGAGTGACTAAAAGAATGCTCATGAAATTGGTGAGAAATGTGATGAATAAAATAGGTGCATTTTTTACATGTAATTTTTATAGTTGACTATTTGTACCTGTGACTCCCAGAGACTGTCCACATTTAAATTAATTGACATTTTCTTAAAACAAAAATCTAATTGCACTTCGATTGAAGACTCATCTCCCCAGTTTGTTGAAGACAAGAGATTTTAAAAATTCAGAATAAGTAGATTTGCATCTCCTCTCATTTTCTATAGCCATCAAAACTCAGCACATGTGTGGACTGGTAAAATAATATTGTCCGTTCAGTACCGCAGTTAGGATAAACATGAGGAAATTGCATTCAGTTAGCATAAAGTTGATCCTTATTTCTGAATGCTGCAATCTAAAAATGGTGTAAGATTTGCTAAATCATTCTTGTAAAAGTATAAACTATTAAATCTGAAGAAGCAACTATCTCCTAAATAGGGTATTGTTATTTTTTTACCCTGCTTTTGATGGATCAACGGATAGGGAATAGACTACGCCAACTGAGACCTTTGGGCCATCAGCTCCTGTACTTGAAAGAAATGTGTTTATTTTTAAAATGCTAATGTAGTCTACCTCAAAGCAATAGCTACAACAAATGAACAAAATAAACAAGTCACGAGTTTTCCATAAGGAGCTACTTTTCCCTACCCTCTCCACCTGTGAGCATCTGCTGTCAGGATCACTGAGCAACATGATATATGCAAAATTAATAAAGTTACTTACAAATCAATGTAGGCAGGGTAAGGAAATCAAGAATTATTCAGTTTAATCTTTTTTCTCCACACTCTTTGGGCTTATGATAAGGTCATTTACAAAACAAAAACAGTGCCTTTGAAATGTTTGTTCTTATAGAGGGGTTCTGCCTGGAGGAGGGCCTTGGTTAACAATTAGATTGGCCTTCTTACACTACCCTCACAATATTTGGCATTGGTTCTGTTAAAAGAAAGCCTACTAAGGTTAATATCCCCACTTTGATCTCTGTTGAAGCGTACCAGAAAGAATTAATTTACATTTCAGATTGAAAAAATGTTGACGGTATGAAAAGGCATCTTGTTTCTGGTATGTGAATGTGCTGCAACAGAATGAAAATGGAAAGAAAAATGAGGAGGCAGAAGTGATAACCATTGTTGCTGTCTTTACGGTGGAACAGATGAAAGAAGGTTAGATTTCAATGTACAGTATCTAACAGAAGCACATAAACCAAATGCTGCTAGAAGCTCAAATCTTTATGGAGAATCAAGTAATACATGAGATTCCAATGTGAGCAGTCAAATATTTAACAAGTCATTTCTATAATTAAATATCTGTTGGACATAACTTCAAACAGTAGTCCACAGGAATGGCCAGAATCTACTTTCTGGCATGGCCTTCTGGGCAACAGTGGATGAAATTTAATGCCTCCTCAACAGTGAGTCTGAAGGAAGAGAGCATTTATTCGGAAATGAGGGTGCAAGGTGAGGACACTGCCACTCTCTAGTCTCCGCCCAATTAAGTTGAAGATTTGTGGACAGCTTTGCCACCTGAAAGCTATGTAGGCAAGGGGGTCATCACGTGTGAAGTTGAAACTGCAGTATCCCCGGGATGTACTCTGAGGGACTTGCTATTTGGAGGGCAGAAGTAAGGCTGGACGAAAGCCAGATGCATGCCTAATATGACCTACCATCGCCAGTCAAGACAATGTGAGGCTCTCACTGGTCCTCCAGCCAAATGATGAGACCCTGTCACATGGATTAAACTCTGACCTGTGTTACTTCCTTTTTCTAAAAGATCATGTATGTAAAGAGATGGGGCAACAGAGCTCACTTAGAGGCTTTACTCAAGACATTTTAGCACAACTTAAGAAGATTGCTAAAAGAAATCATTATCTCACTGATATGACTGCTCTTTAAAATGTATTTCTTGTGACAGAAGAGCAGAGCATGAGCAGGCCATCAGGAAGCCAGGTTTACATAGCACCACTGCAGAAGGTCAAAACTCTTTGATACATAGTCAGTTACTGGTGTGTATTTCCTTTTTATTCAGTTAGGGGACATAGCTGTTGCTGCTTAGGCTGGCATTTATCTCCCATTCCTAACTGCCCTGCAGAAAGTGGTTGTGAGCGCTATGATTTTTGATCCAGCAGTGTGAAAGAATGGCGATACATCTCAAGTTGGGATGGTGAGAGAATTGGGGGGTGACTTGCAGGTGGTGGTCTTTCCATAGAGGGTGATGGGTTGTTCAACTTCACTGCCAGCGGAGATGGTGGAAGCAGGCACTTCTGCAACTTTTAAGGTGTATCTTGATAGACATATCAAAGGGAGGCAACAGAGGGATAGAAACCACAATAAATAAATAGGGGTCTAAATAAGGAATAGGAATTGGCACAGGCTTGGTGGGCTTCCTGTTTTATATTGTGTTGTATGTTTTATATGCAGGAACTGAATTAGGTCATTCAGCTCATCAAGTTTTCTCTGCCATTTGATCATAGCTGATATGTTTCTCATCCGCATTCTCCTGCCTTCTCCCTATAACCCATGATCCCCTTACTAATCAAAATACTATCTATCTCTGTCTTAAAGACACTTAATAATTTCGCCTCTGCTGCCTTCTGCGGCAATGAGTTCTGTGGATTCACCATTCTCTGGCAGAAGAAATTCCTCCTCATTTCAGTTCTAAAAGGTCGTCCCTTCACTCTGAGACTGTCCTCAGGTCCTAGTATCTCCGACTAGTGGAAATATCTTCTCCTTGTTCACTCTTATTCAGGCCTCTCAGTATTTTGTAAGTTCAATGAGATTCTTCCTCTTCATCCTTCCAAACTCCATCAAGTATAGATCCTGAGTCCTCCACCGCTTCTTATATGCAAAGCCTTTCACCCCTGGGATCATTCTAATAAACCTCCTCTGGACCCCCTCCAACTTCAGAACATCCTTCCTTAAAGACAGGGCCCAAAACTGCTCACAATAGTTCAAATGTGGTTTAACCAAATCCTTATAAAGAATCAACAGTATAACTCCACTCTTGCATTCTAGCCCATAAACAATGCATTTGACTTTCTAACTGCCAACTGAACCTGCATGTTAACCTTAAAAGAATCCTGAACTAGGACTCCTAAGTCTCTTTGTGCTTCAGCTTTCCAAAACCTTTTCCATTAGGAAAATAGTCTATACCTCTATTTTTCCTAAGATGGTGCATAACCTCACATTTTCCAACACTGTATTCCATCTGGCATTTTTTTACAAACTCTGCGACACTGTCCATGTCCTTCAGCAGGAAGGACACTCACTCGCCTAGGAGCTCTGAACACCTGACCTTATGAGGTATTAAACTTCTTGCAATGGATGAGAGTCCTAAGAATGATCACATGTTGCCCATACTTTAATGTTTTTCTGAGTCTGCTTTGGCAAATCTTTATGCACTCATACCTTCTATTTAATCCATCCTTTGTTCAATTTGACTTTGTGAATTTCTGATATCACCCCTAAAAATTTGAACACTTTCATCTTACTGGTTCAAATTGTAGCATTTCATCTCACTGCTGTTTTATGATCTTCCAGTTAATAGCTGAAAGGATGACCTAACAACATTTCACATTTTACTGTAATATTACTAAAAGCATTATTATGTCTTGCTGAAATAGAAATAATTTCAAAACTTTTCATCCTGCCCTCATCCGGATAGATGCAGAAATGCTGGATTTCACAGAGGTCAACAACTTACGCTACATAAGAACAGGATGTTGATTAGTTCAGAAGCAGACTCTGATTGCTCATGATGTTGCCATGGAGAATGCACCCAATGCTTTTATTTAATTTAACTAAGGTACAATGCTAGGACAAACTAATTTTATTTGCAGATGACAGGTCCCTGCTTAGAAATATGTGCAGCTTCTAACAAATGAGCAATATTGCAAGCCCTATTGACAATCTTAAATTAGCTGTCTGAGCACACATGGGAATGTTCAACAATTGTCACCCAATTACGGGAAAGTATCTCACATTAGTTATCATGCCAGGAGTTTTGCAAGTATCAGCCAGTAGTCTGTCTATTGTAGACAGCCACAGAAACATGCTGTTTCACATAGTCTGCCAGTTATTGAGACTTAAGGTGTCTGTATCTGGCATTCTCAGACTGGGAAATTTTGATCTCCAAACTGTCTTTCACTGTTAGGTATTTTTTCTCTCATACAAGCTAGTTGAATTTCACAGCCTCAATTTAATTCCTCATGGTTTTTGGTCTTTTCAATCTGGTTGCCAATTCCACCCATTTTCTTGTGTGGTGCACCACAATGTCTTGTTGCCTGTAAGTGCTCTCTGTGTCTTGGATTCTCACAGACTAAACTTGTCTATCTGACTTTTGTGGATACCTTAGACTCTTTGTTTCTCAAAGCCCATCACAATGGCAATGTGATCACATGGGTCTTGTCTCTAAGGAGAAATGCTGATTTGCTATCCTTCAAACTCCAAATTACAATGCTCTCTATCTTGGAAATAAGAGAAGTTTAAATCACAACTATTTACATTCCAACTTCCTCAACATTTTCTGGGATGTGGAGACTCAGTCTATCTACTGCTCGGACACAGGCAGTTGTCATTATCACCAAGTGTTAAGAGCTGCATTTTATTTCCAGTATACCCTTTACTTTCCAAAAAGCAACCACACAGGCTTGCTGTTAGGCATATGTAAAACTAGATCATATGACCCATTTTCATTTCACCTTAAATTAATTGCTAACCCTCAAAACATAACAACTTTCTAAACCTCATAATTGTAACAGTTGCATGCTCGTATTGTTTTAACACCAGTTAAGCCTTTAGTACAGTACTTTTACTTTTATAAAGGCTTTGTGAGCTTATAACTGCCCCACCCATCTACCTACCCCACTATCTACCACATCACCTTTGAGCCACTACAAATTTATTGGAACTTCTCACTTAACTGCAATTGCAGAGAGGGCATGCTTCTTTGTCCTACTCACGAATATTATAATTAGTGGACATTACAATTACTGACAGGATTATTGCTGGGGACATTGGGCAGGTCAAAATACTGCTTTACTCCTGTCAGCAGGTGGTGGACTTCAGTAATATTTGGGACCAGATTCATGAGTGTAACTTAACAGTAAAGGAAGTTGGCAAATTTCATTGCCTGAAACATGTAGCAAAGAATGAGATTGAGGTTCTTAAACTATGAATTTAACATTGCCATCACATAGGCCTTAAATCAGTTGATGGTTAAAAAAACCAGAAGTTCAGGGATGCAAGATAACCGAGCAGGTAACACAACACCAGGTTATAGTCCAACAGGTTTATTCGGAAGCACTAGCTTTTGAAGCGCTGCTTCTTATCAGGTGGTTGTGGAGCAGAATCATAAGACACAGAATGTATAGCAACAGGATTGCAGTGTCATGGAATGTAATATTAAACAAATTTAGCTTAAGAATGCAATCCTGTTGCTATAAATTCTGTGTCTTATGATTCTGCTCCACAACCACCTGATGAAGAAGCAGCGCTTCGAAAGCTAGTGCTTCCAAATAAACCTGTTGGACTATAACCTGGTGTTTTGTGATTTTTAACTTTGTGCATCCCAGCCCAACACCAGCACCCCCAAAACATGATTAGCAGGTAACTATATTCAATTTTATTTGAGGGAGGCAGGGATAAAAAATTAGATTGCACATATTCCAAATTTTATACTGATTGCTATAATCAACTTTTCAACCATTTAGTTCTGATAGTAGTGACAGTAAAATCAATCAAGCATGTATTTAAATATCCACGTATCATATTCTTTGTCAGGAAAAGAAAATTCTTTGAAACAAGCAGCAGATTTATTGCCATGGTGATGCATTACAATCTACCAAGTCCATGCCTAAATTTAGATGAAATTAAATACAACTAAATTGCAAACAAATATTTCCTTTGTGCATCAAAATTTCAATACATATTGCTTTAGTTTCAAATCCAGCACTATAAATTATTGTGTTTGGCAATTTTTGGTATTTCTGTAGAATGGTTATGGCAGCATTCTTTTATTGTCCTATCCTTATACTCTACAAGAAAACACTGGATACAAAGGATGACAAATAAATGTAAGCACTGAAATCTGCACATGAAAATGTGTATCACGATAACATCTGAATTTGTGCATGACTAAAACACTTAGATTTAGTTTCTATCTGCAACATTTTTGTTCAGGGTGTGTAAAATGATATTTTCAAGCACTAGCTTTACCTGTTTGAATACAAATGGCAGCTTCTCTTTGAGACTTCAGTTGCTTGTAGATTTTATGAGCAACGTATCCTCTCCAGGCTAAAAGGAAACAAATAGGAGAAAGTGAGGACTGCAGATGCTGGAGAGTCAAGAGCCAGAATTTGTATAAAAGCTACAAGATTTACTTGAAAAAATATATTTTTCCCCTGACAAAGCAATTTTTATTCTTGGGTGAGGAAAAGAAGTGAACTAATTTTGTAGTCTGTTTATTTCAAATTTACTGTAGATTGTAGCTATAAGTGGATCTGGCATTTAAGACAATCCAATATTTCTGACTCCTAAAACTATGAATTTGAATAGTGAGTTAAAAATCACGCAACACCAGGTTATAGTCCAACATGTTTAAATGGAAGCACGAGCTTTTAGAGCTGATGGTGAACCTGTCCTGATGAACCTCCGAAAGCTAGTGCTTCCAATTAAACCTGTTGGACTATAACCTGATGTTGTGTGATTTTTAACTTTGTACACCCTAGTCTAACACTAGCATCTCCAAAGCATGACTATTTGAATACTGTTATGAAGACATGCCCATATCAGATATTAATTTTATTTCGTCTTCTGGAGACAGGCATTGCATTTTTCAAAAAACGTTTTTAACTGAAACAAAAACTCAGACTGAAACTAAAAATGTCTGCCATAATTTGCATTACTATGTAGTCCGCATTCCACTTTGCTGAGAGTCAATTGCAGGATCTAAGAAGACCAAATCACAGACAATAATTCCCTGGTGGGGTGTAAACAGCTTCCTTCCTGCCTATCAGAAACGAATATTCACAGTTTCAACCATGCAACAATGAGCCATTCAAAAATTAATTGTTTGGGCAATTGGTCTTGACTTTCTTAAAATGCGAGCTAATCAAAATTACCGTTGGAACAATCAAATGATTGTTAAACATCTGACAGCAAATAGGGAAAAGACATGTGACTAAACAAACCTTGTGTGTGTTTACCAAGGACATAATTTAGTGGAAGACCACAGCAGCTGTGAGAGGAAACTATTGCTCTTTCTTCTGCAATCTCCTTCCAAGATAGCATCCTGTTTGATGAGTTTAATTATGTTGACATTCCCACAAGTAAGAAATTTTAAAAGAAGTTTCCACACCAGCAGTTCCAGAAGATGTAGAAAACATCAGCTATAACCTTAAATATCTGGCTGAATACAAAGACCTTTGGACAGCTGTAGGCAAGGCAGAGAGCGACTTACCATCAACAAACCTTTACTAATCTTCTTTTCTTCCTGAAGTTAAAAATCACACACCACCAGGTTATAGTCCAATAGATTTATTTGGAAGCACTAGCTTTCGGAGCGCTGCTCCTTCATCAGTTATGATTTGGAGATGCCGGTGTTGGACTGGTGTGTACAAAGTTACAAATCACACAACACCAGGTTATAGTTCAATAGGTTTAATTGGAAGCACTATCTTTCGGAACGCCGCTCCTTCATCAGGTGGTTGTGGAGTGCACAATTGTAAGACACAGAATTTATAGCAAAAGTTTACAGTGTGATGTAACTGAAATTATACATTGAAAAATACTTGATTACTCGTTAAGTCTCTCATCTGTTAGAATGACCATGATAGTTTCACTTCCTTCATATGGTCAATTTTGTATCGATGTTGTTACTGTCCCTTTTATTCCATGAGTTCTTACTTTGTTCACAAGTCTGTGGTGCAGCACTGTATCACTGTGTACCATTCTGGTCACCCTGCTATAGGAATGATATTATTAAATTGCAGAGGGTTCAGAAAAGATTTACCAGGATGTTGCTGTGATGACAGGGTTTGAGGTCTGAGGAGAGGCTGGATAGGTGGAACTTCTTTCACTGAAACATGGAGGATTATAAAATCATGGCAGGCATGGATAAGGTGAATAGCCAAGGTCTTTTTCCTTGGCTGGGGGAGTTCAAAACTAGGGGGCATATTTTAAGGTGTATGAAGAAAGATTTAAAAGTGACCTGAGGGGCAACGTATTCACAGAGAGGGTGGTTCATATGTGGAATAAACTGCCAGAAGAAGAGTCATGCAAGTACAGTTAGAATACTTAAAAAACATTTGGACAGGTACATGAATAGGAAAGGTTTAAAGTGATATTGGCCAAATTCAAGCATATGGGACTAGCTTAGTTTGGCAAAGTTATTTGGCATGGATGAGTTGGACTGAAGGGTCTGTTTCGGTGTTGTATGACTTTATGACGTTTTGGAAGTCATGATAATCTAAGATAGAGGATGGGAAAAAATTGTGATTGTAGAGCTGCTCCTTTTTGAGGTATTTTCAGTGTTGGAGCTGATTTCCTCAAAATCTCAGAACAGTAATTACTGTTTCATAAGCTCTTGCATTGTTTTGGAACTTCAGAAAAGAATAGAGATCAAAACCTGTACAGCTGTCTGATGAGGCAGTGAACATTCACTGATGACTACCTCTGCTGTTTAGTTTCAAGTATCTCTGGATAATGGAGTCCTTCTAAGAAAAGTAAACTAACAGTGAAATTCAGAGCTGACCTTGGAGAAACCTGCGTGGCGGAGCTCACAGCAGGGGAACTGCTAAGTGGCAAGTTTTAAAAGTGTAACTTACTTTTTTGGGGGAAATCCACAATGGTGAGGAGAATGTGTTTTTATTAATTATATGTTGTATTCAGATCTGTCTTGATTAAACTTTTAAAAAAATAAGCACTAAGTTATCCTGGAGCAGTGTTTTTTGAGCAGCAAGACTGTGCTATTTTCTGGATTTGTAGATTGGTAAGGTGCAATAATGGCCTTTCGTAGAGTGATGTGCTCTTTCTGCTGGATGTGGAGATAAGAGAGAGTTTCCACGCTTCTGATGAGTATGTCTGCAGGACATATGTTTGGCTGTGAATCCTATTGGATTGCATGGATCGGAGGGAGCAGCAGTTAGAGGCAATGAGAAATTTACAGGAGCTAGAGGGGTGTGACGGATGGCAGTTGCAGGAAGACAGAAAAACAGCAGATACAGTTGGTAGACGAGTTGCTTCCAGGACAGGTAGGAGAGTGTTATGGAAAATGTTAGGGGGTGAGGAACTCTCAGGAAATATAGCACTGACAGCCAGGTGTCTGGTACTGAGACTAGTTCTAATGTAACAAGGGATACATCAGGTTCAAAGCAAACAATTGTGACAGGGGACTCTAGTCAGAAGCACAGACAGACATTTCTGCAGATAACAACAAGACATCAGAATAATGTGTTGCCTCCCTGGTGCCAGGATTAAGGATGTCTCAAAGAGGGTGCAGAGTATTCTCAAAGGGGAGAGGGACCAGCAGGAGGTCATTGTACACATTGGAACTAATGACACAGGAAGAGAAAAGGATGAGATTCCGAGGAGACAATATAGGAGTTAAGTAGGACTTTAAAAAGTAGGTTCTCAAGGGTAGTAATATATAGAATACTTCAGATGCCATGAGCTAGTGAGTAGAAATAGGAAGGTAGAGCAGGTGAATACGTGGCTGATGATCTGGTGCAGGGGAGAAGGATTCACATTTTTGTATCACTGGAATCTCTTCTGGGGTAGAAGTGACCTGGATATGAAGGACAGATTACACCTGAATTAGAAGGGAACTAATATACTGGCAGGGAGATTTGCAGGAGCTGTTCAGGAGGATTTAAACTAGTAAGAGTTGGGTGATGGGACCCAGGAGGATAGTATGACATAGGGCTCATAAATTAAACTACATTTATTTCAATGCAAGAGGTCTAACAGGTAAGATGGATGAATTCAGGGCATGGTTGCAAATTTGCAATTGGGAGATCGTAGCAATTACTGAGATGTGCCTCAGGGATTGATAGGACTGGAAGCTTAATATTCCAGGATATAGATGCTATAGGAAGGATGGAAGGAGGGCAAAAGAATAGGAGGAGGGGCGTTTTTGATGAGGGATAACATTACAGATATACTTAAGGAAGATATTCCTGGGAATACCTCCAGGGAAGTTATTTGGGCAGAACTGAGAAATAAGAAAGGGATGATCATCTTATTGGGATTGTACTATAGACCTCCCAGGAGTCAGCGTGAAATTGAGAAACATATTTGTAGGGAGATCGCAGTTATGTGTAAGAAGAATAGGCTGGAAATGGTAGGGGATTTTAACTTGCCAAATGTAGACTGGGACAGTCATAATGTTAAGGGCTTGGATGGAGAGGAATTTGTCAAGTGTGTACAAGAAAAGTTTCAGATTCAGTATGTGGATATACCTACTAGAGAAAGTGCAAAACTTGACCTACACTTGGGAAATAAGGCAGGGCAGGTGATTGAGGTATCAGTGGGGGAGCACTTTGGGGCCAGTGACTATAATTCTATTAGTTTTAAAATAGTGATGGAAAAGGATCGAGAAGTTAAAATTCCAAATTGGAGGAAGGCCCAATTTTGAAGGTATTAGGCAAGAACTTTCAAAAGTTCTCAAGAAGTTCTCCTCCTTTAAGAACGTTCAAAAGTTGATTGGGGGCAGGTAAATGGAAGGCTGGAAATGGAAAGCCTTCAAAAATGAGGAAATGAGGGTCCAGAGACAATATGTTCCTGTTAGGGTGAAGGGCGAAGCTGGTAGGTGTAGGGAATGCTGGATGACTGGAGAAATTGAGGTTTTGGTCAATAGGAGTATACTTAAGAGGGAAATCAGGAAGGCAAAACAGGGGCATGAGATAGCTTTGGCAAATAGGGTTAAGGAGAATCCAACAGGATTCTAGAAATATGTTAAGAGCAAAAGAGTAATTAGGGAAAGCATAGGGCCCCTTAAAGATCAGCAAGGCCACCTATGTGTGGAACCGCAGGAGCTGGGAGAGATACTAAATGAATAGTTTGCATCACTGTTTACTGTGGAGAAGGATATGGAAGATAGAGAACTTGGGGGAATAGACACCGAAATCTTGAAAAATATTCATGTTAGAGAGGAGGAGACATTGGATGTCTTAAAATGCATATAGGTGGATATATCCCCAGGACCTGATTAGGTGTTCCCTTGAACTTTGTAGGAAGCTAGGCAAGTGATTGCTGGGTTGCTTGCTGAAATATTTATATCATTGTTAGCTGCAGGTGAGGCAACAGAAGACTGCAGGTTGGCTATTGTGGTACCACTATTTAAGAAAGATGGTAAGGAAAAGCCAGGCAATTATAAATCAGTGAGCCTGAAATCAGTGGTGGGAAAGTTGTTGGAAGGGATTCTGAGGGACAGGATTTACATGTATTTGAAAAGGCAAGGACTGATCAGCGATAGTCAACATGGCTTTGTGCATGACAAATCACGTTTCACTAACTTGATTGAGTTTTTTGAAGAAGTAACTAAGAGGATTGATGAGGGCAGAGCGGTGGACATGATCTATATGGACTTCAGTAAGGTATTCGCCAAGGTTCCTCATGGAAGACTGGTTAGTAAAGTTAGATCACATGGAATACAGGGAGAGCTAGCCTGTGGTTACAGAATTGGTTCAAAGGTACAAGACAGGGGGTAGTGATGGAGGGTTGCTTTTCAGACTGGTGGCCTGTGATCAGTGGAGTGCCACAAGGATCAGGGCTGGGTCCACTGCTTATCATCATTTATATAAATGATTTGGATATAAACATCAGAGGTATGATTAGTATGTTTGCGGATTACACCAAAATTGGAGATGTAGCGGACAGCACAAGAAAGTTACCTCCGAATACAACGGGATCTTGATCAAATGGGCCACTGAGCCAAGGAGTAGCAGGTGAAGTTTAATTCAGATAAATGTGAGATGTTGCATTTTGGAAAGGCAGATCAGGGCAGGACTTATACACTTCATGGTAAGGTCCTGGGCAGTGTTGCTGAACAAGAAGACCTTGGAGTGCAGGTTCATAGTTCCTTGAAAGTGGAGTCCCAGGTAGACAGAATATTGAAGAAGGCCTTTATTGGTCATCGCATTTAGTAGAGGAGTTGGGCAGTCATGTTATGGCTGTACAATACATTGGTTAGGCCACTTTTGGAATACTGCATTCAATTCTGGTCTCTCTGCTATAGGAATGATGTCGTGAAACTTGAAAAGGTTCATAAAAGATGTATGACAATGTTGCCAGGGTTGGGGTCTGGAGCTTGAGGGAGAGACTGAATACACTGGGGCTATTTTCCCAGGAGCATCAGAGGTTGAGAGGTGACATAACAGAGGTTTATAAAATCATGAGGGGCATGTATAGGGTGAATAGACGGCATGGGTTTTAGGTGAGAGGGAAAAGTTTTAAAGGGACGTAATGGTGCGTGTATGGAATGAGCTGCCAAAGGAAATGGTGGAGGCTGGTGCAATTACAGCAGTTAAAAGGCATCTGGATTAGTATATGAATAGGAAGTGCTTAGAGAGATATGGGCCAAATGCTGGCTAATGGGATTTGATCAATTTAGGATATCTGGTCAGCATGGACAGTTGGATGTGATGTATAGCTCTACGATTCTATGTATATGACATCAATAATATTATCCTCATAAATGCTTTCTATTGTCTCCAAAATAAACTCCAGAACATTAGTGAAATGTGACTTTTCCTTAAGAAATCCATGTTGGCTCTCATTAACCCACATTTGTCCCTGTGACTATTAAATCTATCCCAAATTATTGTTTCTGGTAGTTTCCAAATCAGTTAAGTCAGAGGCAATAGATAAGGCAGAACTTTGAAAAATCAACATTAATGGGGAAAATGTTACATTGGTAGATCCATTGGTTGCAATATTTCAAATTTTGCTGGACACAGGAAAGAATCCCTACATCATAGAATCCCAACAGTGTGGAAACAGGCCATTTGTACCAACAAGTCCACACTGACCCTCTGAAGAGTAACCTAGCCAGACCCATTCCCCATTACTCTAGATTTACCCCTGAGTAAGGCACCTTAGTCACTACACATTCCTGAACACTATGGGCTGTTTAGCATGGCTAATTCACCTAAACTGCACACATTTGGATTGTGGGATGAAACTGGAGCACCCGGAGGAAACCCATGCAGACACAGGGAGAATGTGTAAACTCCACACAGACGGTCGCCGAGGCTGAAATTGAACCTGAGTTGCAGGCGCTGTGAGGCAGCAGTGCCAGCACTGAGCCACTGTGCCGCCCCAGTTTCCAGTGGATTGGAAAATGGCTAACATAACACCCTTATTCAAAAAGGGAGGGAAGCAAAATGTAGGAAATTATAGACCTACATTTAACATCCGTTGTTGGGGAAGTGTTAGAATCAATTATCAACGAAGCAATATTGAAACAGTTGGAAAGTCAAAATGTTATCCATCAGACTCAGCATGGTTTAATGAAGGGCAAATCATGTTGACTAATTTGCTTCCAATTAAACCTGTTGGAATATAACCCAATGTTGTGTAATTTTTAACTTTGTACAACCCAGTCCAACATCAAAATCTCCAAATCATGATTAATTTGCTAGCATTCTTCAAAGATGTAACAAGCAAAGTCAATAATGAGGATCTTGTAGATGTAATCAATCTGGACTCCCAGAAGGCATTTGATATGGTGCCACACAAAAGGTTAATACACAAGGTTGGATCATATGGGATTAGGGGTAATTTATTAGCCTGAATAGATTACGGGCCAATGGACAGAGGACAGAGAATCAGGATAAGTATTTTTTTTCTGGATGGCAAGATGTAATTAGTGGAGTGCCACAGGTTTCAGTCCTTGGACCCCAAACTACTTACACTCTACATTAATGGCTTGGATACTGGGATAGAGGGGTCAATAGCCAAATTTGCAGACACACAAAAATAGGCAGGATGGTAAATTGTAATGACAAAATAAGAGCTGAAAATGTGTTGCTGGAAAAGCGCAGTAGGTCAGGCAGCATCCAAGGAACAGGAGAATCGCGTTTCGGGCATAAGCCCTTCTTCAGGAATGAGGAAAGTGAGGACAATCGAAATGTCGATTCTTCTGTTCCTTGGATGCTGCCTGACCTGCTGCGCTTTTCCAGCAACACATTTTCAGCTCTGATCTCCAGCATCTGCAGTCCTCACTTTCTCCATGACGAAATAAGAACCTTACAAATGGATATACATAGATTAGGAGAGTGGGCCAAAATGTGACAGATGGAGTTTAATGTGGGTAAGTGCTAGGTCATGCATTTGGGTAAAAAAAATGGGAAGGTGACGTATTATCTTAATGGGGAAGACTTCCAGGTGTTGTGATGCAGAGAGATCTAGGTACTAGTATGCAGATACAGCAGATAATAAAGAAAGCGAATAGAATGTTGGATTTTATAGCTAAAGGAATAGAATATAAAGGTAAGGAAGTATTGTCGCAACCATACAAGTTATTGGTGAGATGGCACCTGGAGTATTGTGCACAGGTTTGGTCCTGTGGAAATTTGCGGAAAGATGTACTGACATTGGAGGCAGTTCAGAGGAGGTTCACTCGATTGATCCCAGATGAAAGGTTTGTTGTAAGAAGAGAGATTGAACAGTTTAGAGCTATACCCTCTGGAATTTAGAAGAATGAGGGAAGATCAAATTGAGGTATTCAAAATGATAAAAGGTGTGGATAAAATAGAGTGGATTCTTCCTCTTGTGGGACTTTCTAGGACGAAAGGTCATTGTCTTTGGATATGGGGTAGCAAATTTAAAACTACTTCTCCCAAAGGGTTGTGAATCTGTAGAATGTGCTACCCCAGATTACGGTAGATGCTGGGGCAGTGAGTAAATTTAAGGAGGAGTTAGACAGATTTTTAATTGGTAATGGGTTGAAGGAAAATGGAGAGAAGGCAGGAAAATGGGGGTGAGAAGCACATCAGCCATGATCGAATGGTGGAGCAGATTTGATGGGCCAAATGGCCTAATTCAGCTCCTCTGTCTTATGAACTTTAAAACATATAAGTTAAACCAACTGGTCTGCAATTGTTCAGCTTATCTTCACATCTATTTTGAAGATGGGTATAATATCTACAATTCTCCTGCTCTCTCGCACTATCCCAAGATTAAGTCTGTGCCATCACAATTTCTACTCTCACTTCTATCAGTATTCTCAGATGCATCTCATCTGGTCCCGGTGCCATGTCTACTTTAAGTACAAACGGTTGTCCATCCAGCAGCTTCTCAGAAGGTAACAGCATAATTTCAAGGAGCAGAAGACTGCCAGGCAGCCCACAAAAAACAGATTGATGTACTCAATTAAGTCACGCAGAGGAAGTTCCTGGAATTATCAAGTCCAGACACAACAGGTTTATAGTTTCCTTGTTCTGTCAGAATCAAAACAGGATCTATGAAAACGTTATCAGTTTGGTCTTCTTTTTATCTGTAATCCTCCTTGTACTATTTTAACAAGGAGGGAAACAACATAGCTTCTTCACTCACAGTTGATGATGTAATTAAACTCAAATCGGCACATTTAAGGAGCACATTGGTTTTGACTGGGTATCTCAGCTACCTTCTCAGAAGGTCTTAAAAAGAAAACGCAACCGGAATTGAGAGGGTTATAAATTTATGAGGGGCAATGGACAGGGTGAATAGCCAAGGTCTTTTTCCAAGGATAAGGGAATCCAAAACTAGAGGGCATAGACTTAAAGTGAAAGGGAAAAGACTTTAGAAGGACCAAAGGGGTAACTTTTTCATGTAGAGGGTGGTGCATGTACTGAACGAATTGCCAGAGGAAGTCATGGAGGTGGGTACAATTACCACCTCTAAAAGGCATCTAGATGGGTATATGAACAGGAAGAGTTCATATGAGCCAAATGCTGGCAAATGGGACTAGGGCCGATTGGGATGTCTGATAAGTGATGGGGGAGTTGAATCAAAGGGTCTGTTTCCGTGCTGTATGACTCTATGACTGGGGTACTGATGAGTAACACTGCCAGCCAATTTAATGCTCATCTATCTTGTATCTGATAGCGAGTAGTATTAAAATTAGTCTTTTAAAATGTATAAGATTTGATAAATATAAACTAGTGTTTTTTTAATTGTATACATCTAAATATACTTAATTTCACTTTCAAAGCTCTCTTTCTCTATTAATTAGCAGAAATTTGTGCATACCTGATTGGATGATGATGGCACTGCTTTGTTTTTTTGCTTGTGCTTTCTTGTATTTCCTGGCTCCCAGCCAGCCTTTGATGTGGGCTTGAATAACCACAATGCTGGCAATGACTTCTCTGAGCAGTAAATTTAACTGTTCTACTTGATAATACTTCAGAAACACCTACAGGAAACAAGTTGTCAGCATTGAAACGTATATAATTTCCATAATCCTTAGTTAAATGTAAACGCATATTATACCACACAGACTCCTTTGTGGACATGGTATTGGAAACTCAAACTATTATGCACATACAGTTTTGCTAATGAGCACTGACAATACTATGTTATTTAGTTTTATAAAGGACATCAGCTTTATTTCACAGAAAATAGATCAAATGTTTGCTAACATTTAATTACTAATGATTGATGAATGAATTTTACATTTCAATTGAAAGTACAGCATGATTTTTCATGAGTACACCAATAACACCTAGCTTTACTTTGCTATCACCTTATGCAACTTTTGCACTGTTGCTTAATTATCAAATTGCTTCCCTTACAGAAATTCTTGACATACTTTAACATCATAAGGAGCAATTTGCTTTCAACAGCTTTTAGTTGCTCTTAACCATCCCCTACCTGCCCCCACCAGGAATGAACTCCATCCCCACCACTGCACCCCAACTCCCAATATCCTCCACCATCCCTCACCTAAATCAAAATCCCCTTGGCTCCACCACGATCCACCAGGATTTCAGAATGAAGATAGGCTCTCTTTCAATTATATCTTTTTATTCTCAAACTATTCAAAATGTTGCCAGACTGTGGCGACAGTTGAAGCTTTTCACTGTACTTTACTGTATAATTTACTGTAAAACGCAAGTGACAATAAAGCATTCAATTCAATGCATGAGTTTTCCCTGACCACCACACCAGCTCCCCACCCCCGCCCCCAACTCGCAGATTTGCCTTGACCTCCCTGTGCTGGGGTTCTCTCTCAGATCTCTCTCCAACTTCCTGATCAGTCGCCCCAAACACACTTTCGTCCTGATTTCTGTCTCTCTCCCGCTTACCCCAATATCCTGCCTTCTCTTTCCCTATCCCCCAATTTCCTATGTACTCCCCATCCTTGAGTCCCATTTGTCTAGCCTGCAGCAGTTCATCCAATTTAAGGTTCCTAATGCATTCTGAGACTAGAGCTGAAGGTAGAATTTATGTCAGAGGTTCAAAGATCAAGCTCAAAGTTTAAAAGGAATGAAGAATAGCTTTTTCTAGAAGCTGCAGGGAATGAGTGTTCAGAGAATACCAGGCACTTGAATTTCAGTGGAATTTCTGTGAAAGGAATCGGGATGGTGGCGGTGGCGGGGTGGGGAGGGGGGTGCGGGTGGCAATCCGCTGATGATGGAAATTCTTAGACGTTGTCACACAGGTTCTTCCTATAGGAACTAAAAGGGGAGTGAGTATAGGGATTTGCTTGGGAGTGAGAGAGGCAGAGCTCGGGATCAGCGAGAGAGTTAACTTAATACATCCCTCCCCATAACTCCAATGAAATGCTGCCTGCATGATTCTCTTAGTTTTTTTTAACTCATTTGCGGAATGTGGGTGGTGCTGGCTGGCCAACATTTTCCTGCTCCTCGGGTGCTGCCTGACCGTCTGTGCTTTTCCAGCACCACTCTAATCTAGACTCCAATTTCCAGCATCTGCAGTTCCTCACTTTTGCCTGGCCAACATTTATTGCCCATCCCTAGTTGCCCTTGAGAAGGTAGTGGTGAGCTGCCTTCTTGAACTGTTGCGGTCCACCTGCTGTGGGTTGACCCACGATACCATTAGGGAGGGAAATGCAGGATTTTAACCCAACAGCAGTGAAGGAATTGCAATATATTTCCAAGTCAGGATGGTGAGTAGCTTGGAGGGGAACTTGAAGGTGGTGGTATTTCCATACATTTGTTGCCCTTGTCCTCCTATATAGAAGTGCTTGTTGCATTGGAAGGTGCTGTCTGAGGATCTTTGGTGAATTTCTGCAGTGCATCTTGTAGATAGTACACACTGCTGCTCCTGAGTGTGGGTGGTGGAGGGAGTGGATGCTTGTGAATGCAATGCCAATCAAGTTGGCTGCTTTTTCCTGGATTATGTCGAGCTTCGCAAGTGTTGTCGTGGCTTCATTCATCCAGGCAATTGCTTAGTATTCCATCACATTCCTGACTTGTGCCTTGGAGATGGTGGACAGGCTTTGGGGAGTCAGGAGGTGAGTTAAGCTTTGCGCTATTCCTTGCTTCTGACCTTCTCTTGACACCACTGTGTCTATGTGGTGAGTCCAGTTGTGTTTCTGGTCAATGACAACCCCCAAGATGTTGATCGTGGGGGATTCAGTGACAGTAACATAACTAAATGTGAAGGGGCAGTGGTTAGATTATCTCTTATTGGTGATGGTCATAGCTTGGCATTGTGTGGTTTAAATGTTACTTGCCACTTGTCATCCCAAGCCTGGATATTGTCCAGATCTTGTTGCATTTGAATACAGGCCGTTTCAGTACCTGAGGAGTTGCGAAAGGTGTTGAACATTGTATTGAATCATTGGTGAACATCCCCACTTCTGACATTATGATGGAGGGAAGATATTGATGAAGCAGCTAAAGATGGTCAGCTAAAGATGACTACTGTGAGGAACTCTTGCAAGATGTTCTGGAGCTGAGCTGACTGACCTCCAACAACCACAACCATCTTCCTCTGTGTCAGGTATGACTCTAACCATGGGAGAGTTTGCCCCCGATACCCAATGATTCCAATTTTGCTAGGGCTCCATGATGCCACACTTGGTTGAATGCAGCCTTGATATCAGGGGCTGTCACTTTCATCTCACCTCTGGAATTCAGCTCTTTTGTCTATGTTTGAACCAAGACCGTAATGAGGTCAGGAGCTGAGTGGTCCTGGTGGAACCCAAACTGGGCGTCACTGAGCAGGTTATTGCTGAACAGGTGTTGCTTGACAGCACTGTTGATGACACCTTACATCACTTTAGTGATGATCAAAATAGACAAAGGTCATTCATTGGTCAGGTTAGATTTGTCCTGCTTTTTATGCACGGGACATTCTTGGACAATTTTCCACACTGTTGGGTAGATGCTAGTGCTGTCACTGTACTGGAACAGCTTGGCTAAGGAGCAGCAAGTTCTGGAGCACAAGTCCAGTACTATTGCAGAAATGTTGGCCTTTGTAGTATCCAAAGTCTCCAACCATTTCTTGATATCACATGGAGTGAATCAAATTGGCTGAAGGCTGGTATCTGTAATGCTGGGGAACACTAGAGGAGGCCCAAATGGATCATCCACTTGGCACTTTTGGCTGACGATTGCTGTGAATGCTTCAGCCTTACCTTTTGCACTGATGTGCTGAGCTCTTCCATTATTGAGGATGAGGATACTTGTGGAGCCTTCTCCTCCAGTGAGTTGTTTAATTGTCTGCCACCATTCACAACCGGATGTGACAGGACTGCAGAGGTTAGATTTGATCAGTTGGTTGTGGGATCACTTAGCTACTTGCTGCTTATGCTGTTTGGCATGCACATATTCCTGTTTGGTGGCTTCACCAAGTTGACACCTTATCTTCTGTTATGCCTAGTGCTGCTCCTGGCATGTCCTCCTGCACTTTCCATTGAACCAGGGTTGATCATGGTTGAGTGGGACATATACTGGGCCATGAGGTTGCGGATTGTGCTGGAGTACAATTCTGCTGCTGTTGATGGCCAATACCGCCTCATGGATGCCTAGTTTTGAATTGCTAGATCTGTTTGATGTCTGTCCCAGTTAGCACAGTGATAGTGCCACACAACACAATGGAGGTTATTCTTAAATGTGAAGGTGGGACTTTACCTCCACAAAGACCACATGGTTGCTCTCACTGATACTGTCATGGAAAGCTGCATCTGCAGTTGGCAGATTGGTAAGGATGAGGTCAAGCGAGTTTTGAGAAGATTTGTAGCTCAAATTGAGGTTCTGGATGTAAGTTTGTTCGCTGAGCTGAACCTTCCAGCTCAGCAAGCAAACTTACATCCAGGATGAGGCCAAGTATATTTTTCCCTCTTCTTGGTTCCTTCACCACCTGCTGCAGACCCAGAATAGTAGCTGTTACCTTTCGAACCTAACCAGCTCAATCAATAGTACTGCTGCTAAGCCACTCTTGGTGGTGGATATTGAAATCCCTCACCCAGAGTACACTTTGTGCCCATGCCATCCTCAATGCTTCCTCTTAATGTTGTTCAACATGGAAGAGTACCAATTCATCAACTGAGGGAGGATAGTATGTGGTACTCAGCAAGAGATTTCCTTGCCCGTGTTTAATCTGAAACCACAAGATGGTCACCCACTTTTGGAGCAGCAGCAGCAACAGAGGAGGAGATATGGCAGAGCAAGTAGCATTTCAATGCTCAGGCAGCAGAGGATATCATAGTAGAGAGGAGCATGAAGAAGAAAAGGAGGTGGAAGAGGATGTCAAGATGGCAGAGGAGCATGAGGAAGAAGAGGTGCTCATGGTGGTAGAGGAGTTGGTCAAGGTGATAGAGGAAAGCTCAATGCAGAGGAAGAAGCAATGATAGCAGAGGCAAAGGTCAAGGTGATGGAGACAGAGTTTGAGGAGGAGGTCAAGGGACAGGCACAGGAACGTACAAACACACAAATTTTGGGAACAGAGCAGGTTATTTGGCACTTCATTAAGATCATAATTGATCTGCTGGTGTTCCAAGTTCCACATTCACATATATCCCAGATAACCTGTGATTCCCTTGCATAACAAGAATTTATCTTGCTCTGCCTTAAAAATACCCAATGATCTCACCCCACCACCTTTTGAAGTAGAACTCTAAAGTTCACAACCCACTGACAGACAGAATTTCCCCTTATCTCTGTCCTAAAGGTGCAAGCCAAAACTTTCCACAGTACTCCCTAGTTTTGGATTCACCTACAAAAGGAAGCATTGTTTCCCCATGCATCTCTTCAGCATCATGCATGATCTTATACGCTTAATCAGATCACCCCTCACTCTTCTGAACTGCAGTGAAAATAAGCTTAGCCTGTCCATTCGTTTCTTTTAAGATAAACCGCTCATTCCACCTAGTAAATCTGTTCTGAAACACCTGCAATATCTTGTAATGGAGAACAAAATGCATAGTATTTGAGACGTGAGAGTCTGTGGAACAGCAGGAGATCGTAAAAGTGGCAGAGAAGGAGGTTACAATGGCAGAGGAGGAAACAGTCATGGTAGGGGAAGGGGAACAGGAGAACAAAGCAAGGAGCACGAGGTGGAGAAATGGAGGGGCAGGGTCAGATGAGGCAGAGACACAGGAGGAGATGGATGTAGTGGAGGAGATCAAGGAAGCACAGGCGCAGATCAAGGTGGGAACATGTTCCGTAGGAATTTAACATGGCCGGGTAGATACAGGAGATAAATTTACCATATAAATTAATGTTATCTATGAAAGATTCATGAAACAACAATAAAAAAAAAGATGAAGTGCTAGTAATCAGTGGGTCAGTGTTTGATTGAACCATCTATGTAAATTTAATTTGGCAGCCTAGGATTCAGCATGATTAGGGTCAAGCATGGTTATGATCAGTTTTATGATCATCAGCAGTTTTATGGATTTTGCTTTTATTGCTCTCATTCTTCTATAATGTTTGTTTTTAAGTCTTTTTTAAATAGTTTTTGTTGTTGCTACAGGTTTTTAAGAATTTATAGGCTTTATGGCACACGGTGCAGAAAGGTATATTGCAAAAAATGAAAAGATTAATAAGTTCAGATCTTACTTGCCATTAATTTCCTTACTGTGCTTTTTTTTAATTGCTTTTTTCAATGCATGGGTTGCTGATTGCATTTGATGTCAATTGATGTGTTTGAAAGTTGCCTTTGGATGCTTCCCATGGATGCATTTGAGAATTTCACCAATGCTTTTGAGAGCTTCGATTTAATGCCTAGAGCTTTAATACCAATGAGAGCTTATTTGATGCCTAAGATGCATTACCAGCACTTCAATATCTTTGAGCACTTTATTCATTCCAAACAAAAACATTTGATACCAAATACTAGCTGTACTATATTTAACAACATTAAAAGCAAAAATTATGTTAAACCTTTCTTTTAGGATTATCCCAAGAGCCAATAACAGATAAGCAGAACGTTCCTCTAATTAAATACTGAGAAGGCTGTCGCCTTTATGTTTGGTCTTCGTTTCAAACCCTGTTCCTGAGCTAGTGACTCCATCCCTGTCCCTGACAATCATCAGCAATTAAACCAGTCTGTTCACAACTTTAGTGTCTCATTTCCACCTCTGTAACTCAGCTCCTTTCTCAGCTCTTCGACCTCTGAAAATTTCACTCACGGTCTTTGATATCTTCAGTGAACAATTCAAATCCACTTCTAGTTAGTCTCCCACAGTTTAGCCTCTGTAAATTTGAAGTCATCCAGAACTCTGCTTCCCTACTAGCCCTATGTTCAGTTAGTTACATTGAGTGCTAGTCAAGCAAAGTGTTGATTTTAACATTTTCAGCATTGTTTTCAAATCCCTGCTAATTAAATAACATCATTAGAATTAGAATCAGAATTAGAATTAGGTTGTATTCAAATATAGAAATACAGGAGTACAATGAAATGTCACTACACATGGTGCCATCTTAGGTACAAAGCTATAAATCACAGCATTAGCTATGCACCACATCTCAATGGTGCCCATTCATTCTTTTCCCACTCACCAGAGGCAGAAGTACTTGCCACTTCTGGGACCTCCTGGGATTTGTAGCATTGACACAATTTTTCAAGCCCAACTGTGCACCATGTCAAGTGATGCCAACCAGGCTATTCATCTTGCCCACCTTCATCTTGGAAGGGGAAAGCAAAACCTGATGTCCCTTAAGGCACATAGATAGCACAGCTGACACTTCATTTCTGATACCAGTAAGCATTTGCAAAGGTATTACTATTTAAGATACAAACTACCATAGGTTTCCTGTCCTTAGTGTCATCCCATCTTAGAATCCTCTCTAAGAGAATGCTTCTCTTTCACCAAAGGCCAGTGTAACCTGACATCTTTTCATTGTTCAATGTGGGACCAAGATACATTGGAAAGCCTGCAAGCAGAAGTGATTGCTGGGCCTCTTGCTGAGATATTTGTATCTTCGATAGTCACAGGTGAGGTGCCGGAAGACTGGAGGTTGGCAAACGTGGTGTCACTGTTTCAGAAGGGCGGTGAAGACAAGCCAGGGAACTATAGACCGGTGAGCCTGACCTCGGTGGTGGGCAGGTTGTTGGAGGGAATCCTGAGGGACAGGATGTACATGTACTCAGAAAGGCAAGGACTGATTCGGGATAGTCAACATGGCTTTGTGCTACTCTTCCAGCATTTCACATCCATCACATTCTCTCTTTGCCTGCTTCAGTTGTGCAAAGCAAAGCATGTTAGAATTATGTACCTCACTCTGTCTCAAGTGTACTGAAAGGCCACCCCAATCCAATCTAAGCATCAGAACTTCATCATCAACAGGCCTATTGTCTGCTACGTGATGGTCTTGGTGGAAGAATGGGTAGCTCTGTATCAATACTTGGACTCAGTTGGGAGTTCCCTAATGAATTGTATCTTAAATAGTAATACCTTTGCAAAATACATGCTGCATTTTTGGGAAAGCAAATCTTAGCAGGACTTATACACTTAATGGTAAGGTCCTAGGGAGTGTTGCTGAACAAAGAGACCTTGGAGTGCAGGTTCATAGCTCCTTGAAAGTGGAGTCGCAGGTAGATAGGATAGTGAAGAAGGCGTTTGTTATGCTTTCCTTTATTGGTCAGAGTATTGAGTACAGGAGTTGGGCAGTCATGTTGTGGCTGTACAGGACATTGGTTAGGCCACTGTTGGAATATTGCGTGTAATTCTTGTCTCCTTCTATCGGAAAGATGTTGTGAAACTTTAAAGGGTTCTGAAAAGATTAACTAGGATGTTGCCAGGGTTGGAGGACTTGAGCTACACGGAGAGGGGGTGTTTTCCCTGGAGGCTGGGGCTGTTTTCCCTGGAGCGTCGGAGGCTGAGGGGTGACCTTATAGAGGTTTACAAAATTATGAGGGGCATGGATAGGATAAATAGACAAAGTCTTTTCCCTGGGGTCGGGGAGTCCAGAACTAGAGGGCAAAGGTTTCGGGTGAGAGGGGAAAGATATAAAAGAGATCTAAGGGGCAACATTTTCATGGAGAGGGTGGTACGTGTATGGAATGTGATGCCAGAGATGTGGTAGAGGCTGGTACAATTGCAACATTTAACAGACATTTGAATGGGTATATGAATAGGAAGGGTTTGGAGGGATATGGGCTGGGTGCTGGCAGGTGGGACTAGATTGGGTTGGGATATCTGATCGGCGTGGATGGGTTGAACCGAAGGGTCTGTTTCAATGCTGTACATCTCCAAGATTCAAAGCAGCTGTAAACTTAAATGTTTATTCAGCTATAGCAAAGACAAAGAAGAAAACAAACACAAGCTCCAACTGCTTTTGGAAACAGAACGGGACTGCTTATCTTTTGGGCAGCAAAATGTTTACAGTAAGTGATTATTGTACCCAGTTCAGGTCTTTTGGAACTATTTTTCAATTAAGTCCTGTCTGGCTCCTTGTGCCTGATGCTACTCTATTATGCTGAAGGTGATGTTCCTCTTGCTTGATAACTACATTCTCCTCCTCAGAAGACTGCTGCTACTCTTCCAGCATTTCACATCCATCACATTCTCTCTTTGCCTGCTTCAGTTGTGCAAAGCAAAGCATGTTAGAATTATGTATCTCACTCTGTCTCAAGTGTACTGAAAGGCCACCCCAATCCAATCTAAGCATCAGAACTTCATCATCAACAGGCCTATTGTCTGCTACGTGATGGTCTTGGTGGAAGAATGGGTAGCACTGTATCAATATTTGGACTCAGTTGGGAGTTCCCTAATGAATTAATCAGGCATGGTTGCAGTGGTTAGCTCTTGTCCTCCTTGTCTCCCAGTAACCATTCTTGTAAGACATCAATCCTTGTAAGGAAGCAGTCACTTGAGAGATCTTAAGGATATAGGCTTCATGGCAGCTGTCATGCTATTGGCGGAGACTTCTAAGATTGGTACAATTGATCACAGATGACTTGCACAATTATGGAATGGAATCTTTTTTCTATTCATGAAGTCAGTTGTGTAATGACATGGCACTCTCGACATGGGATGGATGGCTAACCACTCCTTCATGTTGCTGGGCAGGTCCAGCAGTTGGCATATGTCTGTGTCAGTATCACAGTCTCTGGAGTATTCTCAGTCTCTGGAGGCACCGAACCATGCTCTTATGGAGGAAGCGATATTGATTCTGGGCTTCCTGCATCTCCCGAGGGAACATTCAGCTGTGTTGACTTCATGTGGAGGCTGCTGGAGTTTGCTGATCCTGCACTTGCTGGTGCATCTGGCACTCCTCAATTTCTCTCCACCTTCATGGTATTGCAACAACAATGATGATAACCCCTGCTGCAGCTGAATCTATTGCTCACATTTCTAATGAACTTATGCAGGGTATATAAGAAACATATCCTTAGTAACGAGAGTAGTCAGCATTTGCATCACTCACAAATGATAGATTAGCATAGTCCACACAGTGAGATACGGAAGACTCTGACAAGATGGGTCGTGGAACTTTGTCAGTTGGACCTTATTCTAATGAATGCAGCCCAAGTTATGTCATTTATACAAATGCAGTGTGGAAGGATTATTGATATTTTGTTGTCCCACTCCCACATCACCCAAGACTGCCATTGCATACAAGAGTATGGTGATGAAAACTTAGAGTTGAAGGTGACAGGATATTAGCTCTATGCCATCCTGCAGTTTATGAGATCTTAGTTTGGCTTTGTGAATACTGGCTCAAGTTGCCATTTTCAACGGCACCTGTGATTATTTCTGGTTCACAGAGATGACTACCTTCAATCTGCAATGAACAATCTGGCATGATCAATACCTGTTGGAACCAGCATTTATATCCCACACAGGACCCAGCATGCATATCATATACTGGGTGCTGCGGTTACAGAATACTTCCACCTATGCCGTGAAAGTGCCTGATTAATGCAATTGCATTTGAAGGGCCTCGTATTGTTCACATTGTACATCCCACATACTCAGACAGAATAAAAACACTTATACCTCCCACTCAGCCATTTTCCATTTCCAGTGCACATTTTATTCGCAAACAAGACCATCAATACTGAGCTTTCACATGTTTCCATACACCTCTTAGCATTACGACTTCATCTCCCAAAATATTAATCTCCTCAGCCTGGCCTTACAGCTTAATCATTGCCAACCATCATGCAATACTGTCCCCCGAAACAAGGATGGTTATGACCATCAATCCTCTTGTAACCCATGTCTTCCAGCACACTATCATCTCCCTCCTCATATGTTATGCCCCCCTTCACAATTTTTATCCCCTCTGCAATGTCCAGAATTGACTTCCGCAACTCCCCTACCACACCAGTGGCCTCTGATAAACCCCCTGACTTTCACTGAGTTAACTCCCAGGTTGCCCACCGTCCTCCTTGACTGACATGAATGAATAACCTTGACTGATGCATGACACAGACCCTGGCTGAACTCTGTGCAGTTCTCCTACTGACTTACCATGACTCCCCAGATCGGTTGCACTGGACCTGTAGGATTGATTGTGGCTCAAAGCCCTGGGCTGATATTGGACATTGCAATGCCATTTGGTAAGTCAAGGACAATGACAAATATTGATACAGTCCAGACCTCAGAACTAAAGTGCAGAACTGTATTGTAAATGGGTCAGAGATGTGCCCTAAGGCTGCAGTGAAGCTGCAACTTTCTTCAATGGAGGGTGCAGGTGGTCACTGCTCATGGATCATACCGAGAAGCTTATGACTGCCATCGAAAATTGCAGACTAGCAAAATAAACAGCCAGCTGGAATCGCCAGGTACCTACTCTAACTTTCATGTCAGGTATTGTCACCATCTTATTTCGAATTGGCAGGTAGGAAAATTAAGAACTTGTATATTCAGGACTGGTAAGATTATAATCACACTGTCCTGTGAAGTGCTTGAGAGGTTCTATTACATTAAAGGTGCTTTAGAAATATAACTTGTTATTGGATTCAGTGACCTTTTTTCCTTTTGCATCAAACTTAGTCATGATGCCTTCAGCTTGTTTGTTCATTATTTGTGTAGCTACTGCTATAGACAATGAAGTATGGGGTAAACACATGTCAGGGAGGTGATGTCTTAGTGGTAATGTCACTGGATTAGCAATCACGAACCCGATGATAATGTTCTGCATACACAGTTTCAAATCCCACCATGAAAGATGGTCAAATTTCTACTGAATAAAAAGCTGGTCCAATGTTTGACCATATTATCATTGGCAATTGCCAAACTCATTCAGTTCACTAATGTCCTTTGAAGAAGGAAATCTGCTGTCTTTCTCTGGCCTACATATGACTCCAGTGTCATAGCAATGTGAATGACTCAACTGCTTTCTGGGCAATTAGGAATGAGCAATAAATCTGGGGATAGCCAGCTACACCTTTATTCCATGAAAGAATGTCCATATTTAAAAATGTGCCTTTCTTTAATTTTAGCTATTTTATTCCAGATTGATTAAATATATCAAATGGAGAATTAGGAATTGACTAAAGTTTGAGGAAAAAATAAAGGAATGTTCACTTGAAGTTACAGATTAAAATAAAAATTATTTTTTTGTCCAAACAATTAAAATGGAGGTAAAAATGTAAGGACGAATTTGCAATTATGCATCAGTCTCAGGTCTGATTGTACTGGTTACATCTAGATAAGGGAAAAAGGGTGAGAAGATGATGGTCTAAAGCTTGGCATAGCTGGTATGTGGCAGTATTTCAGATGGACATTGGCATTCTAGCTGGGGAAGTTATGAGTGGATTTTCTTTTGTCTACCCAATCCATAGCAGACTAAAGATATATTTCCTTGAAAGGCTTCAGCAAACAATATTTTGGTCTTCTAGAAGCAATAAATCATGAAAGGGGTCATAGTTTTGAGAAAAACGTCGAACAAAAAGTTTGCTAGTTAATGTGGTTGTAAAGGTGGTGAATGGCCTTACCACATAACATTATATCAGATCACCTCTTATATATTCAATATATTTGAAATGTGCCCAGCTTTACTGCAACTTGAATCTCCTCAAACATGTTTCTGTCCCGGCACTGTCAAAGCCCTAACCCTAAACTCAGAAATGACATCCTCTTATGACTGACCGTGACTCTGGTGCACTGTGCCTTTTCATCCTTTTGTGCCTCTCGTCAGTCTTTGGTACTGTTGACTACACACTTTTCCTCCAATATTTTCCTTCTCATATCCAGATCAATAAACTTTGTTGGATCAGAGCCACAATGGCCTATCTTCACATCTCCATATTATTATTTCCTGAATCCCAAAAGGAGCTTTCCTCTTATATAGGCTGCCCCTTGGCAACATCAGCTTTGAGCATGTAATCAATTTCCCCAAGTAATCTAATAACATTAGATCTCCACTACTTCTCTCAAACTTTCCACTGCCTTCACATTGTCAGACTGCATATCGGAAATCTACTATGTTGAGTCTTAGTTTCCTCTAATTAAGCATTTGGTAGATGCCACAATTCTGAACCTTTGTAACTGATTCCATTCCCCAGACCAATTATTTTCTCAGGCTGAAAAGATCCTACTGCTTTGATGTAATTTAATCTCCTTCATATAAATTTTCCACATGGCAGAGAACTAAGTGGATAGCATATTCAGAGAGATGGTCACCACACAAATTAGGGGCATGCAGGCAGTCGAGAATGGGTGATTGCCTTCAGTTCAAGGCAAACAGGTTGTAGTGCGTAAGTTCCCATAGGTACTGCTCTCTAACATGCTTTCTGTTCTGGATACCATCAAGAGTGATGGTTCCTCAAGGTATGCAACAAGAACATGTGACAACACAAGTAGCTGTGTTGTTACAGGAGGGAAGGAAGATGAGTGGGAATGCAATCCTGATAGGGGATTTCTTAGTTGGGAGAGCAAACTGGTGTTTCTGTAGCCACCAACTTGACTCTATCATGGTATTTTATCTCCATGCTGCTATCGCGATGCATGTCACAGAACAGTCATAGGACATTCTTGTAGGTAGAAAATTAGCTAGTAAGACCTCAAAAGTAGTAATCTTCAGATTACTCCTAGTGCCATGTGCAAATTAGTATAGAAATAGGAAGGTCAGACAGATGAATATGTGGCTGAAACGATGGGACAGGAGGGAGGGTTTTGGATTCCTGGGCCATTGGAACTGCTCTGGGCAAGATGGCACTTCTATACGCTGAAAGGGTTACATCTGAACAGAGTTGGGACCTAGAGAGAACTCCACCCAATTCAGATTTGGTCAAAATTACTTGTGGGGAATTTTGTTAGTGCTGTTGGAGAAGATTTCAACTGATTTGTCAGTGGTGTGGAGTGATGTTTAGAAAATAATACTGAAGTGCACAAAACACTGAGACAGACAGATAGTGCTGGAATAGTGAATAGTAAATTGATACATTGACTTAGAATAAGAGAGAAAGTAATAAAATCAAAGTCAGTGTTATGTTGTATGGCGAGAAGGATACCACTTTGACCAGGACAATGCATCCATCCTAGGACAGGCTAAACAGAGACATGCACGGGAATTCCTAGAGACCTGGTCTTCAAACCGCAACTCCATCAATAAACACATTGATTTGGACCCCATTTACCAACCTCTGAGAACAAGAACCGGAAATGATATCACCCACCTTAACAGACCAAGATACATAAATAGAAAGTGGGACAGAACACCAGCGCTTCAATGGAGGCTCACTGATGATGTTACCTAGCATGGTTACGAAATGCTTGAGAACAAACCTACCGGCTCAGCGAGCAAACTTTCAACCTGGGGAAGACGGAGTTCTTCCAATGGGATGGGGTCCACCTGAATCATGCTGGAACCAGAGTCCGAGCAAATCACATTACTAGAGTTTTACATAAGGTTTTAAATAAAATAGTTGGAGGGGAGGACTCAGTTTCATGGAAAATGTTTAGAAACTGGAAGCGAAAGGAGAAGGTAGGAGTGTAGATTTGTGATGAAGCTTATTGTTACTGGAAAGATGAAAGAAAGAACAAAATGTAAGAAAGACTGCAAGAAAGGTAGAGAGAGATATTAATACAGCACACAGTATTCCAGGCTTCATTAACAAGCGCATAAGATTACCAGGGTTGGGAGGTTGAGTTACACATATAGGATAATAGTTCAACCTCAGATGGACAACTGTGCACCACTCTGGGCACCATTAGGAAAGATAATGATTACACTGGACAGAGTGCTGGGGAAGGATGTAAGAATGGTTCCAGGTAAAATAAACTCCAGTTATCCAGTTAGATTAGAGAACTTGGGACAGAAAGGAGAAGGCTTAGTGGGGATTTGATAAAAATTTGCAAAATCTTGAGGGGTCTGGACAAATTAGACATGAAAAACTGTTTCCACTCTCAAGAAGATCAAGAACAGAGTATTTTGCAAAAGAAACAATTGCAAGATGAGAAAAATCTTTCTTCACACAGTAAGCAGTTCAGAACTGGAGTGCACTGCTAGAAAATGTGACAGAGGGAAGCTTAATTAAGGCATTTAAGAAGGTACTGTATAATTATTTAAATCAAAACAACACGAGGGTTACAGGGAAAAGGTAGAAGATTGGCACTAGACCAGAATGCTCTAAGAGCTAGTGCAGCCACAAATGACCTCCATTGCACTGTAACAATTCTGAGAAAGGATTGGTTCCAATAACACAATCATCACCAATTACAAGTGGCTTGAATTGAAAAAAAAAGTAGAAGTAAGATAGATTGTCTTGGAATGCAATAAATTAGCAAGGAAAAAAAGACCGAAAGAGAAAGATTAGATAGTTGAAATGTAGCATGAATTCTGAGAACAGAAACTTGAGTTGACAAGGTGAAATGAGGCTGACCTAGGGAGAACTCCACCCAATTCAGATTTGGTCAAAAGTACTTCTTTAGTACCTAAATAAAATGAGGGAGGGGGAGTAGAGATTTACTTTGTGTCCTTCAAGAAAATAACATTAAGTAATTTCAACATTTTGATTTTAATTCAGATTCTAGTAACTGCAGTATTTTGCTTTTGTAATAGTGGATGATTATAATGTTAGCCCAAGCAACCCCGGCATTGCTTTGTACTCAGGAAAGCTGCCTTTTTTCCTTGTGTGCATCAGGAGGGTGCCGCAGCATTAAGCTGCAGATAAATATTGCTGCAATGTAAAATATTTTCAAGAGAGCATCAGAGCAGAGTGTACAGTCTCCAAAAATTGAAGTAGCACTGTAGGCCATAGGGGCACAGGGGAGATGCCATTGTATCATGGAGGATAAAGAGACCTAAAGAGTTGCCCCCTTAGATGGAGTGGCAGCAGGAGGTTAGGAAGGTCAACTCCTCGAGGCTGTATCTGAGAAACTGACAGCAGTGCCACAAGTAATCAGGTGATTGAAATTGTTTAAACAGACGATTACAGGTCTTACTGTCATACATGATGTGTCTTCAGTCGATAACATAGATGCGGCCTAGAAGTTCACTACCTAATTTGGAAACCTGGCCTCATATCAGCATTGAGCTTTGAGATGTCAGGATGAAACTGAATTTGAACCTTCAGGCATGCACAAGGAATATTCCGTACAGCTTCTCCTACAGGAAGCAGCTCCTACAACAGAGAATAAGGTAGAGTGGCACAAGACTGCCATAGCGCTGATTGAAAATTTTATATTCTTTTTCTTTCAATCTTCTTCTCAAAGATAATGCAAGCCAAACAATTCAGCACTCTATTGCTAAAATACAAAATATCTTCTTTTTAACTTTGACATTTGGCTGCCTGAGAAACTAACCTTAATGTCTAATGTATGACGGTAGAACTAATCCATAAAAGCACCCACTGCCCTTCAAAGGATCAATAATTCAATTACGTACCTTAGAGCAAAACCAATGTAGCGAGTCTGACTTACATACCTAACTATTTCACTGCTCTCATGCTTACAGAAATCATGAATGATTCATAAACAGTATCATGTGTTTAATTATCCTGTATTCCATGAAAAATCCTTTTAGATAAATACAAGTGTCATAAACAAATTCTTAAATCTTTTCTTTAAAAGAGCAAGAATGATATAATAGTAATATTCCTGCTTTTGCTGCATTTGCTTTTTAATCAAAGTATGCAGTTACTATTAGAAGTAGAGTCAAAAATTGTTCTGAGCACTTGAGGAGAGTTCTGAGCAAGTGAGCAATAAAGTTGCTCCCACTTATGCTTGTTTTGTATGATGGTATATTAATAGTATCATATATATTGTAACCGAGATGCCAGTGAGGTGTGAGTTTATAAACTGGTTTTCTGCACAGAAGGGCACATGCTCAATTTGAGGGGGAAACCACAATTCATTGCGATTCCATTCCATTTATTTTGAAAATTTCAATCTGGATGTGGATGGGGATGTCTCCCATTTACATTTCAAAGGTCTGGAAGTGTCTTGGGAAACCTTTAAATTCAATGCAATCAGCCAAATAAGTCATATTCACACAAGTGGAAAACTGATGGGACACTATCTAAAGACCCAGAATTGTTTATGATAAAGACAACCAATTCCAGCATCTGTGATCCAATCCAACTACTGTTGAGCTACCTGTCCAACAAGGGAAGTTAGCTCATTCTGTGATTTGAGAAGTCCAGATTTATTGTCTTTGGTGGGCAGTGGTTTCACTGCACTAGCAGTGGAGCAAAGGCCCAATTTTGGGGATTTTGAATCCATGATGCTTTTTCTTCCAGTATTAGTAAAGTATTTAATGTTTTCAACTGAACTAGTGTAATGTTCTATCCCAGAGACTACTTGTTTAAACTAAACTCTTCTGATATTTTTGCTTCTCATCAACCTTGATCCAAAGCACATCATACAGGCACAGATCCTTAAAGTAGTTACACTCTTCAAATTAAATGCTTAGTTGCATTTTAAATGATATAAGGCTTTCCAAAATCATTGCTCAAGTAACCTTTACATAAAATTCTTGACTATCACCCCACAAATGAAGGTACACCCCCACACCTCCAGCTTGAAAACTAATACTTATTTCTGTTGCTTTCAACTCTCCAGACTTTTGCCACTACACAGCCAGAACTCCATTTCCAGTATTTTCACAATTCAGCCTCCTCTCACTCTCTTCCTATTTTCAGAACTTCAGTAGGTTTCATAACCTTCTTTGATTTTTTTCCTTTTCATTGTGTCTAACCAACACAATCATTTATCTTTGTGTCACTGCTTCCACATTTCATAACTCCTTAACCCTCCTTGATTCCCATGATACAAACTAAACTACAACCGATGATAATAATCCAACTCCACACCCCAACTTTCCATACTGTCACACAAAATTGCTATAACTGACTTTTTGTTTTGTTTGCAATTGCCAATTATGCTAACAGGGTATGAGTGTGGTGGGACGTGTGTGAAACATGAACACCATTATAGACCAAGGTCAGCGCTGCAACATTCTGTGTAATGCCATGTACCACTTTCCCCTGTGTTGGGGTTTAAAAATAAGCAAGATTAAACATAACTACATGATTAGCCTAGAGTTACTTTCTACCTAACTTTACACATAATTATAGAATTCTAGACCATCATTGATACTCCAACAATGTAATAAAAATAATTAGATTTATTCAAATCTCTTCTCTTGCATTCCAAGACTGGCCTTTTTTACCGCAATCCCCCCCCCCACCCCCGCTAATATCAACAAGAAATTGGGCAAATTAATTAATCAAAAATGCATACAGTTCATTCATGTATTTCATGTAAAAAGCATTGTTGAATCTGTACTCCTCTTCAGAAAGTGTAATTTCATTGCACCTTTTGTCAATTATTTAGAATGTATTTAGTAGCATATTACAGATTTCAGGAGTGATTCTTTGGCTTATGCTCTCATCCAACTGCTTCTTCATAGCAAAACATACACTCCAGTTTGTATAATTGCAAGGGCCAATTATGGGAGTGAATGATAATAATCAGCCCAAGAGCATATATAGTACAAAAAGTTGAAAATTTTGGGAGAATAAAAGCTTTCATTTTCATGAGTAACAGTGGGTTGCTGTTAGCAGCCCCAATAGGCACTTGATAAAAATATAGTACTTCATAATAAAATTTACTGAGGATGTTGGCAAAACAATATAATTGCCTCCTTTCCACAGAGAAAGTGAAGATCGAAACTACAGATCACTTTCTTTTGTACAGTGGTGAATTAAAGCCAGATGTGTGTAGCAAATGTTGTCTGTAATGGACTGGAAGGATACAGTTACTAAAAAATTAAAGCACTGCACCACCAAGGGTTGGACTGTACCTCTGGCATATCTCTGGAACGTAACAGAAATCGGAGGCAAGAAGCTGCATTATTACATTCTTCCAGAGAACAGAATGAATTCTCTTCAGAAATTTCACAATATAATATACCTGTCTGACTCCTTGGTTCATGAAATACTTGGGCTCAAGATTCTGAAACAGAATTGCAGACTATTTGCTCCATCTGCTTGAGTGCCTGTCCTTCTTTCAAATCAGTCACTGATGCTGGAATATGCATCTTGATCATTATGTTTGTTGCTAATGAAGCAGCTGTTGAAGGGCTTATGTGGTACATGGTAGCAGCTCTATCTCTGAGCCAGGAGGTCTGGGTTCAAATCCCAGCTGCTCCAGAGCAGTGTCGTAACACATCTGAACAGGGTTATTAGAAAAAAAAATCTATGAAGCAGCTGGTGAAGTCAACAATGACTTGAGAGAACATATCTGCAAAAGGAGTCTTGCAATGTATAAACACAGCAGCAAGTTATCTATCAAAATTCTGCAGAAATAATTAGTAAAAGTGGCATTTTAAGGTGGTATAAACTTCCTACCAAATCATTTAAGATTAAACATCACAAGGCTGAAACATGAAAGTCTTATTGTACCCAAAATAAACAGATCAATGGTGCTGAAACGGGAAATTACATTGGAAAAAGTGAGGACTGCAGATGCTCTGTCTTGGGACTCTCCAACCACATGGCATCAATGTGGATTCAACCAGTTTCCCCATTTCCTCTCCCCCATCTTGTCCCAGTCCCAAACTTACAACTTGGCACCGCCCTCTTGAACGATCCTACCTATCCATCTTCCTTCCTACCTATCTGGTCCTTCCTCCTCTCTGACATATCACTTTCACCCCCACCTTCATTCCCCCCTCCCATTTATCTCTCAGCCACCTTGGCCCACAAGCTTCATTCCTGATGATGGGCTTGTGCCTGAAATGTCAATTCTCCTGCTCCTCAGATGCTGCCTGACCGGCTGAAATTAAGAGATGCAACTTTATCTGGCAAAGTGTGAACCCAGAATTTAGGATTTAACAACACACCATGGTTGAGAATTGGCCCCTATAATTTGAAATTTTTCCTTTAAAACTTTGAGGTATTTTTCCACATAATAAATGCAAGTTATTGTTAGTTCAACCATTGCTGGTGAAAGGAAGCAATTTCACTCTTCCTTTACAAGTGAACTTGGGCCAGGTGGGAAACTGATACTTGAAAGATTTGAAAAATGATTTCACCCCACTTCTAAACCTCTGATTCCCCCACTCCTACCTGCTATTTACATGGAAACCAACTGGTCAGTAAAATGTTAAGGAGGTTATGTGCCTTCATTTTACCGATGCTTTATTTTTAGCCCAGCCTTTATGAAATTTAGCAATTAAAAGAAGGCTGGGCCAGGAAGAAAAGTGTTTCACCCTGACCCAACTGCTCCAATTAAAGTAATTTGTGACTTTCTATTGAGCTCCTTTTCAGCTTACAGATACTAATTCTAACTTATTCTTTTGAACACACAGGAAAATCACAGGTTTATGGGTCCTTTAGATATGCAGATTGCCTCCGATGATGCCATCAAGGCCTACACCATTTTAATTAGAAGTCTGTTGAAGGAATCTAGCCTTCTGGGAAGAGGGTTGAAGAGGCAAAAGAAGTCCCACCAAATGGCTTGGAAAAGCTGGAAAGTTTAGGGCCAGATTTTTCCATTTTTAAGTTACAGTTAGCGGAGAGGAAGGGGAGGGGTTGTCTTTACAAGCAAGACACTCCACACTACCTCCAATGAGAAAGATTGCTGGGTAAAGAGCCAATGAGACTCCTGCATGATTAATTGGTGGGCTTCTCGAAGAATTACTTTCTGTGAAAGCGATGTCCCCCTCCTCCACTTAAAGCTGCTGGTTGCACTGGAAGGACCACTGCCTTGGAGGCAAAGACTGCTGAGCACATTGACATTGAAAACCAGAAGCAGGCGAGATAACCTTTTGATGTATCACGGGGTGGAAGATGGGGGAGAGAAGATTCAGGGGAGTCACAGGGCAGGATAGTGACTTTCAGTAGCTAAAACTGGCCCCCCACAATCCTTGCCCAAACTGGACCTTCTGCAAAATGGGGAGACATGCTACTCAATTTTAACTGTTGGGTGGGGGTGGTGGGGATGGGGGGGGTGAGGAATAAGGGTTTATTGACAGTTTTCTTGCCTGCTGGGAACAGTTAACAGGGGAAGTGGTCATTAACTGACTCCCTGAGGACTTTAATTGGAGCCATGGCTGACCTTCCCTAACCTTAACCCCCACCCTAATTCCTGAGGAGGCAGGAAGAGGCGAGGTATTTCGCCTGATTATTTGCCATTTTGGCCACTTGTCCCATTTCTTGGAAGGGGAAAATCCTAAACTTGGGCTTGTTTGCCCTGGTGAACCCTCCATTCAATTGCATTGTTTTTGTGAAATTGCTCCTATTGATTTAACAAGTTAAAACCTTTAAACTTAATAGTGCTGAGGTTGGAACAGTTTATTGTCTATTTCAGCCTCCATCTACTTGATTGTTAGTCTGAATTAAAATCTGAGCTAGAATGTGAAAGGCAATGTGGCCTTTCAGAATCTACTCTGGGCACCTAGTTTCCCCTCCTCATGTTCCTGGCTATTAACTTGTTTCTTGAGCAAAAGTCTGTTGTAAATGCATAAAGCAATTAAAATAAGATTTTGTTCTTAAATAATGGTTTTAAGTGAGGATACATTAAGATCTACACTGATTTGCCCACACTGAAATCTTTGTGGTTGCGGAGGTGTTGGCCACAATTAACTTTAAAAGCACAGGCAACTTCAGACACTCATAGTGGAGCTTGTTTCCAATAGCACAAATGTAAGACATTTATGCATCTGTCAAATGACATACATTTTACAGGTGAGGTGGAAAATTTATCAACTTTGTAACTGCAGCTAAACATCAGCAAAATAGGGTTATCCAGCTTTGTTGACTTCCCTCAGTCAAGTGCAGTAGATGATACCCAAGTTACTTTACAATCGATGGCATATAAATTCCCAGAGTTCTTCTGCTGGCCTGAATGTAACTACTTTCATATGATAACATGCAAAAGGTCTGCACCCTAAAATCTTGTATGCTGAAAGTCCTCATTATACTTTTGTCCTTTGAAATTCAATTCTCTACCAATATGACATTCAAATCAATCTGCAGATGACTTTTATGTGACAAAACCAAACACTATATTCCATAGATAATGACTCAATTATCAATGGACTGAATGGATTCGCCATCTCTGTCACAATAAGGCTCCAACCTATCCCATTCATAAACTTTTTACCTTTGTCTACTTTCTCTCCTGTTGTCCCTCATGTCTCTTCAAGCTCATCTTGCCACTTTCTCCTCTCTCAACCTAATTCCCATTCAGAATGCTGATCATCCAATCTCATTTGTGGCTCCCAGATCAACTGATGTTGTTAACAGTTTTCCCTCTTTCTGAATTTCTTTTTTTTCAAATCTTCCATTATTAATCCACCTTCAAAAAAATTCCTGACTAATTTCATTGCTAAACTACCGCAATATCTTAAATCTTACTTTCCTCTCCAAAGTCACAAAACATATTGCTGCCTCCTACATTCGTGCCCATCATTCCCAGGAGTCCACATTTGACTTTCTCGTATTAGGTTTACTCTCTTTCCACTGGATGAAGTCATTTCTAGCACAAAGAAAGATGGTTGTGGATTTTGGGGCTAATCATTTCATCTACAGGACATTAATTCTTCAGGGTAGTTGCTGTGGTTCTGTTCGCCGAGCTGGAAGTTTTTGTTGCAAACGTTTCGTCTCCTGTCTAGGTGACATCCTCAGTGCTTGGGAGCCTCCTGTGAAGCGCTTCTGTGGTGTTTCCTCCGGCATTTATAGTGGCCTGTCCCTGCTGCTTCAGGGTAGTGTCCAAGACCCAACCACCTTGACCGGCTTCATCATTGCCTTGCACTTCAACATAAGGCTACTGATGATTGCACTAATGTTCAGTACCATTTGCAACTGCTCAGAAAATGAAGCACTCCACATCAGCTGCAAAACCAAGATAAGATTCAAGCTTGGGTGGCAAATATAGTTTATACCACACACATGTCAGGCAATGACCATTTCCAACAAGACAGAATCTATCTATCCCCATTTAATATGTAATAGTATTATAATTGCTGAATAACCAACCAACAAAATCCTGGGGTTACCACAAACCAGAAACTTAACAGGACAAGCTATATAAATACTGCAGTTACAAGATGAGCTCAGGGCCTACATTTAGCCCTTGCAACAACTTGCCAAGGGCCCTTCAATAATATGTTCTAAATTCATGGCCTTTGCTACTTAGAAGGACAAGGGCAGCATACATATGAGAACTCCACCAGCTACTAGCTCTCCCCCAAACCACACATCAGCCTGATTTGGAATTATAACACTGTTGTCTTAGTGTTGCTGGGTCAAAATCCTGCAACCACTCCTAACAGTAACGGTTTCCCGTTACCAAGTCTCCCTTTATTTACACATAAACAGTCCTTGACTTTAGTTCTGCCTCAGAGTCAGGTACCAGACTCTCAGTATCTCTGACACTAACACTTTCGATTTGTCAGCCAGGGGGTTCTCTACGGACCAGATTAACAGCCTCAATTAGAGAATTCATATTCTGAGGTCCAGCTGATTGACCTGGTTACAATTACTATGTGAACCATAGGCTGGACAATGACACAGATTGCAGTATTTCAATAAAGCAGTTTTGCTGCTGCCAAGCCACATTGGTGACGCATATTGAAGTCTTCAACCTGAAGTACTTTATATGCCCTTGGTTTACTCAACAAATGATTTCTCTGTTAACGTTTCACCTGATGTCAAGAGGCTTCATTGGCCTGGACTCAGTGTTGAGGACTCCCAGAGCTACTCTCTCCTTCTTGGATATATCCAAGGATTTTGATGGAGGTGAACACGAGGTATGGTTATGTGAGTCTGTTATTTGAGTAGTCTGAAGGACAGCTCTCCTAATTTTGAATGAATTTTTCATTTCCAGTGCAGAACAACATGCCAGGTGGCTCATCTGACTTTGTTCTTATTCAACTTTTCTTCAGCAGTTTGATAAATTGAGATATTGCAGATATAAGTTAACCACATTGTTGTGGGCCTGAAGTTATACATAGACTACACCAGGTTAGGACAGCAGATTTCCTTCTCTGAAGAATGTAGGCCCACAAAGCTAAGAATTAATTGTTGGTAACAGAGATTCAAAGAAAGATTGCAAATCAATTAAATTCAAATTTATATCTATGCTATCTGCTATCCCTTTCAGTCCCCTGCCAGCTGCTCCTGCGGCAGACTTTCTTGAAAAGGCAACTGCATGGGATACTAAACCGAGTGAGATGTTAGTGGATTGAGCAAGGCCATAATATTACTCTTACTTCCTGCTCTCCCACAATCATTAATCAGATAAACAAACAAAGAACTGCAGATGCTGAAGATATGAAAGAAAAACTGAAATTGCTGGTGAAACTTAGCAGATCTGGCAGCATCTCTAATCAGATTTTTTTAAAGGCTGCACTTTAATTATCAAACATTTGCACAATTTCTCCCAAGTTAGATTTGTATGAATGACTCCTCCTACTTATGCAAATAAGCAGATCAGCAAAATTCTGGTGCTAACCAAACTATCAGCAAATGGAACTCCTGTTTCTCTGCTGTAAATTCAGGCAGTCAGCTGCTTGGAATGTCACTGCCCAAACATTTACAATCCCTATAAAAAAACTTAATCCTCTAAGAAAAGGCTGTTTTGACAATGTGTTGAAAATTTACTTTTGAATAGATTATTTTATAACCTATTGTTACACAGTCCTAACTAATGAAATATAATTCTTAGTTTACATTATCTATACTATTTAGCAATTGAACTTGATGAATTTTCTCCTTAAACCTGCTTCTAGGTTGGAGTTCAGAATTTGTGAAAAACAAACTTTTTCCACACAGCAAACACTCCTTTATATTTAGTGTGACCACACTTCCTTGCATATTTTCCAATATATTTCTATCTATTTTGAAGTACTATGACCATGATTCCCAGTGTGTCTGACCAGCATTTACAAAGCTTTAGAAAGTAAGAAGAATGTTACCATGAAGCCTCTTTAGGGTTTTAGAGTGCATTGCTGACTCACATATTGAAAAACAGCTCATAAAACTTCACAGAGTAGCTGAATGCTTTCAAATAAGAAATCTTCCAATCATTAGTACAGATATAGGTTAAGCTAGAAAGTCTAACATCTATTAAACCAAGAGCAAAACTTAGCCTAAAGGAATAGATGTACATGGGAGATAAATCATTGAAATTGGGTAGAATGCATTAAACGGGATGAGGAAATACAGTGCAAATTAAATGACCTCAATAAATGAGATTATTACATTAATACTATGTTTTAGTCATAAGGATGTGCACAGTGCAATTCTTAGAAATAAACTGTTTATTTCTAAGAATTGCACTGTGCACATCCTTATGATTGAAACTTCAAATTGCCACAATTATGGAGATTTTTTTCTAAATTTAAAAAAGTAGACTTGAAACTTAGTGTGTGGATATTTTCTCAAAGCTGCTCGGCAAGGAAAATGAATGATGATGCAAAAGCAGAATATTTAAAATATTTTAAATATTTGAATATATCTTGGCCTTTTCAATATTGTTTTTCCATTCAACATAAAGAAGTTATGCTGGAACAGTACAAATGCTGGTTTGGACTTGGGACCATTCTCATAATGATTATTTCTGTAATCTCACTGAAGCCTTCATATCCCTCCTAAAGTCTGGTGCCCATAATACTCCAGTTGAGACAAAACTAAAAATTTATATTGTTTCAGCACAATTCTTTCACATTAGGAATGAATGAGCAGAGTTTTAATGGTCCCAATCAAACTTAAATGGTGGTAAAACCAGAAATAAAAGGCTCCTGAGCAGGGTGGCCAAAAATCCTCTCTTCATTTTTAACCTTGGCCATTTTCATAAGGGTGATGAAAGCGACTGGGTTCTGAAACCCTCCCATTCCAATTAACGAGACAACTGATGGTGATGTGGCTCATTCAGTGCCCACCTTGGGCAGGTCGTTTTTAATTTTCATAAAGGCAGCAAACATTAGCAGCTGTCAGGGTTTATACCAACTGCACAAAGGCGTGATCATTGATTGGAGATTGGAGTTTGAAAGGTATGTAAAATGATTTTATGTCCTTGATAATTCATCAGTAAATGCTGGAGCGTGAGTGATATCTGTGTTCAGTCAATTGAGTTTTGACAGTACTATGATTGAAGAATCATAGGATCATGAGAAATAGGAACATAGTAGGTCAATCATTCCTACTGATTCTATAAAATCATGGTGGAGTTGGACCAGAGTTGGACAGTGAGACTAGTTGGGTGGCTCTTTCAGGAGCCAGTATAGACACAATAGGTTAAATGGTGCTACAAGATTCTATGATTCTATTTGACTGGCCTTGACACCATTTTCCTGCATGGTCTCCAAAACTTTGATTTTATTGTTGGTCGAAAATCTGTTAAACTCAGCTTCAAGAATACTCAATGGTCTAGCCTCAACTTGTTTCTGGGGAAAAGAATTTGAATGTTTAATTCAGCAACAGGAACATGGGAGAGGAGCCACAGTAGGTCGTGCTTGAACCATAGTGCACAAGACCTGGAAAGACTGTATCTTATTATTTTTCTGTACTTTTGATTGTGAACTGCAATGCGGACAGGATTGTTTTATAAACCAAGAATTGTGGAATGGATTACAGCACTTACTGACACTCATTGTTAGTGCGTATTACAATGCTGTTTGTTCAAGCAATGGCAGAGGTATGTGTGCAGAACAGCACTAGCCATTGGGTGTGTGAAGGGAGATTTGGCTGGCCACAGGTATCTGCTTAGTCTGTGGAGTGGTGATCATTGTCGATGATAAAGGCCTTCCTGCCTGTCAACAGTAATGTGATTGTATCTGAATAGCTTGTGAATGGGCATGATATGATCAGAAGTCTAGAGGCCTCTAGAAAGGGAGGCAGTGTTTTTCTCCCTGCAGTAAAAAATACTTAAAGCGTGAAAGAAGTCTGTTCATTTTCCCTCACTAGTTTGCTGTAACCAACAAGTCAGCCACTTTGTAATTTCTGGACCAATCGCACTATACCTCCTGCAAATGGGGGTCAGTTAGCTGGACAGCTGGTTTACGGTGCAGAGTGATGCCAACACCACAGGTTCAATTTCTCCACCAGCTGAGGTTTCCATGAAGGTCCTGCCTCCTCAATCTCGCCTCATGCCTAAAGCATGGTGACCCTCATGTTAAACTCACTACCAGTTGTGCCTTTCTGATGACACAGCAGCCCTACAGTCCTCTGGAACTATGGTGACTTTATCTTTACTTTTCTTCCTGCAAGCAGGTAAAAAGTACCTGGAGAAGCGAGAGATCGGGAACAAGTACTGGCAAGACAAAAGGGGCATCGAAGTTAACTCCATGTACAGGGACTATTGAAATGTTTTCAGTTTTCCCTCTACCCATAAAACCAATTTTCTTTGTGTAGCTGTGTTTGTATGTGTGTGCAGCAGGAGTTTTATAAAGAGATTAAAGTTTTAACTAGTGGACTTATGCAATGAAAGTTTATAATTGTTTACAGATGGCTAAAATCTATTTATTTGTAATCAGTAGTAATTCTTGTAATTACAATAACCTGGTCCATGTTTTCTTCAACCTGGGTCTAAAATAATAAGTAAATTGGAGAAATTTGCAGAATTTTATAAAATCTTTAACTTTTTTTTGACCACTCCAGGGATAATGAGGCTTAATTTATAGCATGCTACAGGTGTGACACACTCAAGCAGTAAGGAGGGAAAAAGAAACTTTTTCAGGTATTGCCAAAATCCCAGACTCATGCAAAAAGTGAAGGATTTCCTGAACAAAATGGATAAGGTGGACCGAGGTGAAGACTCTATACGTGAACAGCTATTCTGAATCATCCTAGCAGAACAAGTTATTTCTGTTAACAAATTGGTAGCTATTGGAACACATCAGATTACCACCAACAAAAATGGATAACATTGACTGAGAGTGAAGACTGACACTTCAAATTCTATTGCTTCCCCTTTCCACATTCTTAAATATGTAAAACAAGACATAGAAGTCTGAAGTCTGACCCACAAATATTAAGTTTACAGCTTATAATAACTTGATGATAAAGTGCCTAAGCTTGTAGTCCCGGAATTCAAGTACAATCAGTTAACAGTGGTATACTCTACGTTCTACATAGGAAACCTATGAAGATCAGCAGTTGTTGGGCTGCCTACGTGTATGAACTTATCATGGTCACCACCAATGACTTAACTCAGTTAGGAAGCTACAGGAATGAAAACAGGTACCCACCCATTGGAGTGGTACAAAACATACAGTGGTTGTACCCAGATTAGCTTGACATAATTGAGAATTTCCCTGGGGACACATCCCTCCACCTGAAAGATGTAGCAAAATCATTCATCACTCAAATACAAAAATGCAGAAGGCACATTTCAGAAAGATTGTGGATAAAACTGGATGGAAGAAAAAACAAGGCATCATTCAATGAGTGCAATTACATGGATTGGTGCAATTCCAAGACTTCCAAAATTAGAAGAATGATTGAATTTGGCTGGGTAGACCTGAGGAAGCTGCACAAAGCTTTAAGGACATGTCCTTATAAGATGCTGAACCTAGAAGAGTTAAATCCAATCTTTATTGGTGCAAAACACTTTTTAAACTGGAAGCAAAAAAGGGTATTGTTCCATACACTTGTCATGAGACTTGGAAGACCAGCAATGTTTAGAACTTTTTTTGACAGTTAGTGTTTGCTCTGTTTACCATTTAGATTATCAGTCAACCAGAATATATTTCAACAGCATATAGACTGAATGATGAAACAAGTCATACGCTTTGTGTGCATTGTAGACAACATCTCTGAAAGAAGACATATGGAAGTAGTGTCAGAAATCTACACTATTTAATACAAACTACCAGGTGTGAAGGAAGGTTTGGTTTTCAACAGCCAAAGTATTCTTTAGGGCAGATCACAAAAAAAAGTTTTCATATGTCATGTACTCAAGGTCAAGTTTGTACACAGTTCCTGAGGATATCTAAAATGCTCAGTCACTGCTGATACACTACAGGACATAGACCACCTTCAAATATGTATAGATCCATTCAACTTCTTTACTGCTTATGTATAAAACTCAGACGTTTGATAATTATTAAAGAAAGACACACTAGTCCAACTATTCCAATGGGAGGATGATCATCAAGATGCATTCAATGTGCTGAACTAAATGCTGCTAACCGAGTCATGTACACTGCATCCAATAAGATTCAAGGCGATACCCCAAAAGTTTAATTCCCTCTCTATTCCTAATGGTGCCAGTGATGCATGAATTGAAATATTCTTCTCCCACACAAATTTTACAGTCACATTCTCAACTCTCTGGTCCCAGAATCAACAGAACAACAGAAATGTTATGATGCAGTCAGAGGGGATTGAGCACATTATAGTTGCACTTGCTTTCTGAGTCTTTTAAATGAGTGCCAACACCTCTTTTCCCCAAAACCCTGCACATTGTTCCTTTTTAATTAATCATCCAGCACTCTTTTGAATGATTATTTGAACTTTCATCCATCATATTTCCAGGTAGTGTATTGCATACCTTAACAAATCACTGTGTGAAAATGTTTTTTTCTCACATCACATCGCTTCTATTGCAAAACACTTTAAAACTATACCCTTTGTACGATTTCTCCATGTTCACTCTGTTCACCAAATATTTATATAGGTGCTCTCTCTCACAGAACCAGCCCCAGTTTCCCAAGAATCTAAAGCTCTCCCTTTTTCACCACCTTTCTACACACAAGTTCATCTGTCTTACTGTCCTATTTCCGTACTCACTTGCATGTGGCAAAGGGAGTAATAAGGAGAAGACTTACCTACTAATTGTCCACCAAGTTCCTTTAGTTTCCCCTTCCTACCTACATTGATGGTACCAATGTGGGCCGTGACCTCTGGCTGTTGTCTTTCCCCAGAAGCATCCTTGATCCTAACACCAGAGAGACAATAAACCACCCTAAAGTTACACTGATGGTCAAAAATTGCCCATTTGTTCTCCTAATTAATGAATCCCAATCAGTACTGTCCCTTCTGCTCCCCTCCTGCATGCTGAGGTGAAGTGTCATGACCCCCTATTTATAAAGTCCAAGATCTCAGAAGCCTTTTTGACTACTTTCTCAATCTGCTCTTTTCCCGTCAAGAACATGTGCACATATATTTTATCTCAGATATCTCTGCTGCACCCGCTTCGGAATTGAGTACGTTATTGTATGTTATCTTTCCTCACTGTATGTGCCAAATTGTAGCACTTCACAGTTCACAGTACTGATTTTCAAATGCCAGATTTCATTTCAAATTTTTTATGTCCCATCTTTGTCCTCTTGCAGTCTATCACTGACATCCTCACAGTTCACCTACTTTCAAATTTTGCATAATCATATAATTTTGAAATGGTGCCGTGTAGACCCAAGTATAGGTTATTGATATATGATCCTGAAGCCTGAAGAAGGGCTTATGCCCGAAATGTCGATTCTCCTGTTCCTTTGATGCTGCCTGATCTGCTGCGCTTTTCCAGCAACACATTTTTAAGCAAAAGTCATAGATATATACCAAGAAAAGCACTAGTTCTAATACCAACCACACTAGAACCTTATTGGACACAATTTTTTCCAGTTGGAAGCACAACTGTTCACTTTTACTCTGTTTTGTGCTCCTACAGTCATAGAGATATACAGCACGGAAAGAGACCTTTCGCTCCAACCCGAGCATGCTGACTAGATATCCCAATTCAATCTAGTCCCACCTGTCAGCACCCGGACCATATTCCTCCAAACACTTCCTATTCATATACTTATCCAGATGGCTTTTCAATGTTGCAAATGTACTAGTCTCCACCACTTTCTTTGGCAGCCCACTCCATACGTGCGCCACTCTCTGCAGGAAAAAGTTGCCCCTTAGGTCTCTTTTATATCCTTCCCCTCTCACCTTTAACCTATGCCATCTAGTTCTGGAGTTCACCACCCCAGGGAAAATACTTTGTCTATTTATCCTATCAATGCCCCTCATGATTTTATAAACCTCTATAAGGTCACCCCTCAGCCTCCAACGCTCCATGTAAAACAGCCCCAGCCTATTTAACCTTTCCCTACAGCTCAAATACTCCAACCCTGGCAACATCCGTGTAAATCTTTACTGAACCTTTTCAAATTTCACAACAGCTTTCCGATAGGATTGAGATCAGAACTGCACACAATATTCCAAAAGTGGCCTAACCAATGTCCTGTACAGTCACAACATGACCTCCCAACTCCTGTACTCAGTACATTGAACAATAAAGGAAAGCATACCTAACGCTTTCTTTGCTATCCTATCTACCTGTGACTACTTTTAAGCAGCTATGTACCTGCACTCTGAGGTCTCTTTGTTCAGCAACACTGCCCAGGACCTTACCATTATGTGTCTAAGTCCTGCTAAGATTTGCTTTTCCAAACTGCAACACCTTGCATTTCTCTA